>NW_010360208.1:63683-77938 GCF_000414095.1 Morus notabilis | reverse complement strand
AATTTTAAAATAAAACTGGTCAAAAAAAAAAAAAAAAAAAAAAAGGAAACAGCGCCCAAAACCGAAAAATAAATGTAAAGTTTTAAACGTATACAGAAAAAATGGAAAATTTAGCAGGAATCTAAACATTTATTTCTTATTCTTACTAAATATCCTTTATTAATATAATTATTTAATTAATTATGAATAAAAGATAAAACTCCTGACATGTGTATATAACTAGATGCTTGTTTGATATTTTCTGTTACAGTATTTTGATTTAACTTGTTTGGGTTACGACGAGTTTCGTTGCATATGGACCATCATATGGAGAGTTCAAACTTGTTTGGAGACTTCTGGCACACACGACTCATTCCCCAATTGTCAAAGTATTAGCGGTGGGAAAGGAAATATTTCCATTTTCCAACAATTCTAGCTGTTGGGCCCCACTTAGCATTACTTTTCAATAATCTTACCTAACAAAATTAACATCTGAAATGTGTTCTTATACCAAGATTCCCCAAATAAAAATACTCCCAACATTATACGAAAAGGAAATAGTAACTTATTTCCGAGTAAGAAAATTACATATTTGTTCTGTTTTATGTTCTAATATATAATATTTTTGAAATCTTATCCGTATCCAATCTATATCTATATCTATATATTTATTATAAGAATGTATAAATACTTAGTAGAGAGAGGTGAAAGAGACGAACAATGGTAAATTGGCTGAACTGAATTACCTTCTTATTCAAACACTTACTAGTTACTACTATCTGGTAAAAAAAAAAATATATATATATATACAGAATCAGAAGACAAGCACAACTTTTTTATCTATCAGTAACCAAAACCATAATGAAAGTCCAACTCAAAACTAGAAAACGCTCTAGATTTCCAAGCTACAAACAAAATCAAAACCTTAAAAGCTATAACATATTCACTTTACATGACATACTATGCTCTCAAACATGGGTTTGAGGAGAATTACCATATGGATTGGCCCGAGCTCTGCTGGGCACAACTGGCTCATTCGTGCATTCATTTGCCTACTTGATGTACTGAGAGAGCCACCTAAAGCCTTCACCATAACCCATCTTGCGGACAATGCTGCACATGAAGACCTCGAGGGGTCGGACATTGGTGTCAGCCAGATAGACTTTCCCCTTGCCAGTGGTGAAGTTGGTGAGGCCCATGTGGTAACGCAATTCATCTTCCGAGGATGCATAAGGCAAGTCAATCTTGTTCCCTAAGATGAGGAATGGGACATTGGCCAGTGACTCATCGGACAGGAGGGCGTCAAGCTCCTTTTTTGCCTCCGCAAATCTCTCCTTGTCGAAGGCGTCAACTAGGTACACCACAGCATCAACCTAAATGGTCAAAACAAACATTAGAGTGAGCAATGGTGTATCATATCACTAAAGGGAAGTAGAAATCGTCATCTCCAAGGTAACATTAGAGTGAGCAATGGTGTATCATATCACTAAAGGGAAGTAGAAATCGTCATCTCCAAGGTTCAAACAAAAAATAATAACTAGCTTTAGTTCAGTTAACTCAGTTTGATATGGTAAACATGCCAACCAAATGTTTTATGCCAATGTCATACTACAAACGTCCAAACTTTTTTATGGCATTATGATGCAAATGCTGAGCTTCTTTTCTAGACCAAAAAGTCTTTCATCGTTCTAGAAAGGGTGAATTGCGGCTCCAGTCCCAATCGTTTGTGTCACATTTAGGTCCCCAATGGTTAAAACGTGCCATGGGGGTTCCAAAGTAACAAAAACAGTTGACGGAATTGGAGGGAAAAACCTTATGTGCACTGATTTCATTGCTTTAGGGACCCACGTGCTACATTTTAACAATTGGAGATCTAAGACGCCAAGACCTAAAAAGAAATAATTAGAGACCCGATGGGCAGACCCAATCTGTCATGCTTGGGTAGGCCATGAGCTCGGGGATATTGGGTTTTAATTTTTTAAGTGACAAGAGCCTAGGCGATCGTGCTAATATTGGAAGAACCCCGTTTCTTCAGCCACTACCCCACTCAGGATTGGATGTGCATACAGGACTGATGATATCTTATTCACATTTCCCAACTTTTACAATTTGTATTATTGGCATTCTGCTTTCTCAAAGGAGCCACATCTGTTCTGTTGACCAACTGTCAACAGCTTGATGACCTGAACGGCAATTTTCCCTTTCTACAACAATTGCCTTGCCCATAGGTGAATGCACAAATTAGAGATTAAACACAAAACCTATAGGCTACATAAAGCAAAGTTCTAAATAATTACTGTCTTCTCCTTGATTTAACACATTAAAAAAGAGAAAAAAAATGTTTTAAATATTGGGAGAGCATTTATTTTAAGGGCCAAAACTATAGTCAAACATAATTAAGTTCTGTGGCTTTACAGTACCCCACGGTCTAATTAAGCGATAATGACACAACCAAACCATAATAAGGGAGGTTCAATGGTCAAAGAAACGAAAAGCTCATCAACCAACCGTCCTCACAACACAAACTTCATCGTTTTAAACGATAACAAACAACCAACATAGTGATCAGGCCATCACCTTTCAGACTAATAATATGATATGATGTTATTTGAATTCAAACAACCAGGAAATGCTCTTATGCAGAAGAAGACAGAGAAGATATATTCTTTTTCATTAGCGTTTAAAAATGATATTTTTAAAAGGCTTAATATGACATTATTGAAATTATTGTACAAAATTTCAAGTATTCTCATAAGAACTTTCTTGAAAAACCACATTTTGTTACTTCAATTGGAAGCTATATAACAGAACCAAAACTCTTCAAAACTCATACAAATACTCTAAATAATAAGTAGTGAACTAAGAAGCCAAAATGGAGATTACAGAAACAAATCATTATGCTAACTAAAACAAGATAAAGCCAACAAAATTCTTCCATGGAAATAAACTAGAGCTCCATAATTCAAAATTAAAGATTTTCTAAAAGAAACCATATTATAACTAAGTCTTAAACACCCAAAACATAACTCAAAATCAGATTTTTCGAAATTAATTAATGAAAATACCTTGGCGTAATAGTCCTTCCAAACTCTGCGAGCGATCTGGTGACCACCCAAATCAAAGGCTTTGAACTTGATTTTCCCTATGCACAGCTCTTCGGACGTTGGGTACTGTGTCGGCTGGTGCTGAACTAATCTCTTCACCCAAAAAAAAAAAAAACCCCTTAAATCTCCCAAAAAAATTTGAAAGTTTATACTTTGAGGAGTTACTAATAATTAATAATAATACTAACCTCGTCCTTCAACATGTGAAGCAAGGTGGTCTTTCCGGCATTATCTAGCCCTAGAAACAAGATCTTCGCTTCCTTTTGCCACAGACCCAGCGATGCAAGAATTCCGTAGAACCAATCAACCAAAAACATCCTCCTGTTTTCTTTCTTTCTAATTAATTTTCTCGAGAAAATGAAAAAAATTTAAACTTACGAAAGATTCCGCCGAAAAATCGCAGGTCAGTGGAGAGAAAACGAGGGAATTCGCCGGAAAGTTGTTTTCGTTTCTAGGGATTTTTTTTTTTTTTTTTTGGGTTGGAATTTTCAAGGGCAGTTTTATTATGTATATATATGCCGAAAGGGAAGCGTGAAAAAAAAGGGCATTACTGGCGACGGGTTTGGCCGGTGACGGGAGGTGGGAATTTGGTGTCGTTTTTGTTGCTGACGTGGGGGGTAATGAGAATAGCCGGTTGGTGGACTTATGAGCTGAGGTGGAGTAATGTGATTGGATGGTACGCGTCATAATTAATTTGCATTTTTTATTTTTTTTAATTTCTTTTTTAATAAATAGGTATTTGTTTTATTATGCCCGAAAGTTCAAAAGGGTAGGCGTCATTACTTAGCCCCCTGATTTAGAAACTAGTGGTAAGGTCTTGTCTTTGGAGATAGGAACAAAATTAATATAAAAAAAAATTGCTTACATGGACAGCCCTTAAATAATTAAGGATTAATTATCTTACAATTAACTCCACTTAAAAAATAGTAAGTTATGTTCTCAAAAAAAAAAAAAAAAAAAAAAAAAAGATCATCTATTTTGGATGTTGGTTCCATATTTTGTGCAAATAGCTATCACTTTATATAGTTAGATTGCTAGTAGCATGATAGAAACTAATCAAAATCAATACTATTTTTATTTATTTTTATTAGTATTTCGGGAAAAAAAAATTGCCGTTGATCAGAAGATTCATAATTTTTAGCACAAAGGTGCAAACCGTGTTGAATTAATAAATTTCTTAATTTAGAGAAAACAAAGCTCATAAGTTCATAAAATTGGAGTCCATGGTGATGATCTCATTGACCAACTTCATAGGTGAGAACAATAAGACTTGAAATTTAGGCCAAGTTGAGAAAAATAACGTCCTTAACGAAACTACAAGTTGAATGTGATCAAATCTATCAAAATGAATATGAGAAATTTATTCAGGTTCCATAAACAACAATGCTGCTCAACAGACGAAGTCAGAGTTTATTAAAAGAAAAAAAAAAAAAAAAAAATCACTGAGGAAGTACAAGCTTTTTAAGTTCCACAATAACCACAATGAATAATGAAATAAAATGTTGCCCAAATTGTTAATCCACCAACCCAATCAATATCAAATAAAAAATCTCTGTTTGGATATAAACCGTAGAGTCAAATGCACTGCAGAACAAGCAGCAGAAAATAAAATACAGATAGCCAAAATGTTATATATGATACCCCTCTCCTAATCTTCTTCTTCTTCTTCTTCTTCCTCTCTATTTCTTCCCTAATTGATGTATTGAGACATCCACTTGAACCCTTCTCCATATCCCATCTTCCGGACAATGCTGCACATGAAGACCTCAAGAGGCCGGACATTGGACTCCGTGAGGTTGACCTTTCCCTTGCCGGTTGTGAAGTTAGTCAGGCCCAGACTATAGCGCAGCTCGTCTTCTGAAGCCGCATAAGGGATGTCAATCTTGTTGCCTAACACCAGAAAGGGGACATTGGCAAGGGACTCGTCAGAAAGGAGGCCGTCCAACTCCTTCTTCGCCTCCGCAAACCGCTCTTTGTCGTAGGCATCAACTAGGTAAACAACTGCATCCACCTGTTTAAGGAAAGAGAAAAGAAAGGACAACATGTGGAGTTTAGCGCTTAGGCATGTCTTTGCATGAAGTCGTTAATAAAATTTCGTAATAACTTTAGGAATAGAATAAGGGATATTCATATATCTCTGATTGTAAATAAGGTCTTTTGACATATAAGAAAACTAAGTTTTTCACCAATCTTGAATTAATTCGGGAAAGATACTATCTATCACTATTTACTGATATGCAATCACCATAAGGATTGTCGAGTAGCAATGCAGGACTCAACTGTCATAACAATGCTCTTTGTTGAGACATTACAGTTCAAAGTGCATCCAAAACAAGAAGCCTTTGGCTATGCAATGGGTTATTTAATTAGAAAAACTTATCATAAAGCCATCACCGTGATAAAGAAGCCATCGTATATCATGTATGGAAAGCTACTATTAAACACCTCCAGAAAAACAGCAAAACAAGGTGTTTATCAGCAAAACTTCCATTGTTAGTGTTTGCCTCCCATGAAGCAGATAAAACAAGTAACTTTTTATCTGGGATTATGAAGGCAAAAGATTTCAAGATCTCAAAATGCTTTTAACATGCCCCAGAGCTGAATCTACGAAAGAAAAAGCATTTGAATTTTTATTTTTTAATCCTTAACTATTTAATTAATGATAAAATTCTAAAACTCTTATCTAATGAAGTTTCAAGCCATAGTTGAATCTACTGGAGAAAAAGCAATTGAGTTTTCATTTTCACAAACCTAAAAATCAAACTTGTTCAATCCCACAAGCAAAAGTACAAATCTTCAACCAAACAAAACAATCAATCCTACAATTTTCAGATCAATCAAATCAAGCAACGAAACAAATCACATATCACCTCATAAACTCAAATCTCACCAAAATCAACCAAAAAAAAAAAAAACCCCAAATCCAAATCCAAATCTCATAATACCTTAGCGTAGTAATCTTTCCAGACTCGGCGAGCGATCTGGTGGCCGCCCAAATCGAACGCCTTGAACTTAATCCTCCCAATGCTAAGCTCCTCCGATGTCGGGTGTTGCGTCGGCTGGTGCTGCACTAATCTCTGCCCCAAAAACAGTATACATATATATATATTATTATACACCTATATAGGAGAAATTACCGAGAAAAAACAGAGAAAGAAAGAAATGGAGGAAACCTCGTCCTTCAACATGTGTAGGAGGGTGGTCTTGCCGGCATTATCGAGGCCGAGGAAGAGGATCTTGGCCTCCTTCTGCCATAGCCCGAGAGAAGCGAGGACGCTGTAGAACCAATCGAAGAGAAACATCGTCGACGTCGTTTCAGACCCGGATCGGAGAGATCGAATCTGAGGAAGGGGAAAAAGATTTGGGTTGTTTGTCGTTTTTTTTTTTAAGGGGCTTTTTTGTTTTTTAAGGGACAGTTCAGAGGCACAACTGGAAATGGGTTGTAGAGAGAGAAAGAGGAGAGAGAGAGGAGGTGTCAGTTTTTAAGGAAGTAGAGAAAGCATATATCCTTGGGGATGGAGGCTCAACTACCTCCTCCTGGTTCTAATTTTTTTTTTTTTTTTAATTGTTATTATTATTATATTTTACTGAATGGTTGTAATTAAAAAGTTTATTGTCGTTTTTAGAGGAGAAAAATTAAACGACATGTTGTATGTAGCATTAATGAATGGAAGATGACTTGGCGTCATTTATGTGTTTATTACAGAATAATCTTTTCTATACTGTAATAAGGTAATGTTAGCTATTTAATTTAGTTAAGAAAACGACATGTCGTTAGCTGTTTGAACTTTGTTGTCAGCTTCTCCCGTAACATGTACATATTGTCGTTTTAAAGTTTGTTGTCGTTTCTAAAGAGAAGATATGTATATGCCTGGGATGGAGGCTGAGCTACCCCACTCGTTATAGTTCCAATTATTATCACTTATGGTTATTTTTTTAGAAAATCTCAACGAGGAAAATTTATTAAAAGCAAAAGAAAAAATACATCATAAACATAGAGGTTATATTATGTAAAACGAGAAACATCCAAATCAAATAATAAAACTTGAAGCATTATGCCACCAAGTGTAACGACAAGAAACTACACCAAAATTAGCCTCTCTAAAATAATGAGAAATAACAAAATTCATAGAGCTAGCCTTATCAAGAGCATCCACCCAAGCATTCTGAAAAGACCGCGGAACTGTGGAACTTGCACTCCGAAAAAGATGAACTGCACAAGCATAATCACTTTCTAACCAAATGCGCCTCCACTCTTTACTCCAAGCTAACCTAATGGCTATACTAATAGTCCCATCTCAGCTTCTAGAGCAAGGCACTGACAAAAAAAAAAACGCTAAAAGCTCCTAAGAAGAGACCTCTACAGTTCCAAAAGGCTGCACCTCTCCCAGCTAAACCATTCCTCTTAGCAGTCCCATTTGTGTTAACTTTAATTAAAGCTGGCGGAGGAACCCTCCAAACAACAAAATAGATCTTAGGAACTTTTCTATGCACAACCTCAAGACCAAAAATTTTGACAACAAGAAGCTCTTGAAGGGAGTTTCCTGTAACACTAATCTTTAGCCTACCAACTTTACTTAACCGCCATACAAAGAAAACAGAAACTAAAAACCACACCATCCAAAATGATCCTGTTTTTCGAAGACCAAATAGCCCAAAAAAAAGTTTAATTATTTTACAATTACAATTTTGTTGTCGTTCATACCAAAAAAAAAATGTCTCTTGTTGTTTATTATAACAAAGAAAAAGTTTGTTGTCGTTTTAGACGAAAAATGAAAAACGGCATGCCTTGTAGCATTATGAGTGGAAAGATGAGATGGACAAAATAACTCTGGTAGAATACTGATGTTAATATACCATATTACATTTGGTCATCGATGCTGGAGAAGAAGACTGGTGATAAATGTTAAGAAAGTCAAAATAATTTCATAAATTATCGGTGATAATCTAATAAATTACTCGTCCACAACTAATGCCGGAAAATATATTTGTTAAGAAACTCAAATAATATGATAAATAATCTGTGACAATACAACCAGATACTCTCTATTGAGTCTACTAACATTTGGTAAATTATCGATGATGCTTTAATAGATTATCTTTGAATGGCCGGAAAATTTTAACTCTTGACAGACGAGTAGTAGAATTCTGAAAACTCCAATAGGCAACATAACTCCAAAGGTGAGTGTTCCTCAAATTTACTGAAAGACCAAAAGTTAAAAACAAAACAGAGAGGAAGGAAGAAAAAAAAAAAGAAAAGGGTTAATTATAGGGCGGAGGGAGATGGGGCCCACCCCCTGGATTTTTGAGGAATTTTTTTTAGGCCCCTGAAGTTTCATTTTTTACTTTAGGCGCATATAGTTTTTCAAAATTTTTCAAATTTGTTCCCCTCTTAATAAACCAAAGTTGAAATATATCTCTACTAAATCTAATTTTATGTAGTGTTTAGCCCTATCCACACAACCCTCTCAATTGTTGTCTCATATATACTTCTTCTCTAGTTTGTTCTTATTAAAGTAATATTTATTTCGAATGTGTCCCTGCTTAATCATTCTTTTTTATTGTAGCGCTCTCTATTATTAGTTATTCGTATGTACTTTCTAATAATCTTACCACTAAAATATTTATTACTCAATTATGTTCTACACGTGTCTATACATGTATAATATTAACCGAAAACATATTGTAATTGAAAACGTTCATTTCATCAATTCTACTATTTTTTTTTATGAACTAAAAATTTATGAGAATGATGACTTAAAAAAATAATAAACTATTCACAAAATTTTATATTTAAACAAGAAATTTAATAGACTAAATATGTATGTGCTTAACATACGTTTCCAATTAGTTAATAGTATTAGGAGTTAATATTTTGAGGGTTATTAATATTTTTCATGTTCTTAATTTATGTCCCTCCTGAATTAAAATCTTGGCTCTCATGTTCATTATCTATTGGATGAAAAAAGAAAATTCACAAGTTGTGGTATTTGCATAAAAGTTGATATATAATAACGTTTTTATTCTTTGTTAATCACCCTTCTATCATTTTTTTAATCATAAGTATCCACATAAAAAGGATATATACAAAATGATATTATCTCAATGATTATAATATGGACAAGAAATATTGTTAAATTAGAGATTAGAGATACATGGCTGGTGGAAAAGACAAATATCTCTTAAATTGTATGGGTCTTAGATTTTTATCTCTTACACTTAATTAATACACTTTAATTAAAAAATTATATTAGTTAAAAATGTATTAATCAAGAGTAAATAATAAAAATCTCACAACAATACTAGGATAAGTTCACCAATTTTTTTATGAGAAAAGAAGATGAATATTTCTTATAGTATACAAGTCTGAATTTTTATATCTCACTCTTAATTATTTAGTCAAATTTCAAACAACTATGGCCCCGTTCACTTCGCTTATTCGAGTTTAGAATTCAAGTTGAGATGTGATTTTATGTGAGAGCTTTTTACTGTAGTAAAAAAATTAAATGTGATTATTTATGAGAGCTTTTTACTGTAAGTGAACAGGCCTATATTAGTAAGAGTGGTAAATTCAGCAATTTTTTTCAAGCGGGCCTCATGGGCCAATGGCTCATATGCAGCCCAAGGGCATAACGGTAATTGAGTCGGCGGAAGGGCTTAAGGAGCACTCTAGGGCTTTTCTCCGAACCGGGTCATCCTAATAAAGAGGCCAACTTTCTTCGCCGAAGCAAAACCCTAGCAGAGCGCGTCGCATTCTCTCTCTCTCTCTCCTCATTTTACAGGTACTTTCTCTCTCTAATCTTCATCCTCCTCAGCTTAATTTCACTTCCTCTTCACGAATTTCTCTACGGTTCTCAAATCCACTGTTTCTGTAACTAATCAAATACGTATCTGCTTTTTATTTTCGCTTCGTGTTGCAGAGAAATGGCGAAGTCGAAGAACCACACCGCCCACAACCAGTCTTTCAAGGCTCACAAGAACGGCATCAAGAAGCCCAGGAAGCACCGCCACACGTCCACCAAAGGGGTAATTTTTTTTTCATTTTTAATTATTTTTTCCTCGTTAGATTTCGTCTAAATATGTTTATTTATTATTTTTTCAGATGGATCCCAAGTTTTTGAGGAACCAGAGGTACGCGAGGAAGCACAACAACCAGAAGAACCAGTCGGGCTCTGAGCAGGAGTAAATGGGACGCCTTGAAATTAGCAGTTTTGGGGGTTTTTTTACTTATCTGTTTAGGATTTACTGTATTTGAACATTATGGGTGTCATTTACTGTTTTAATTGTTCGTAGTAGCATTGTAATCCGATGTTACTCTATTGGGTTTTGTTTTTTAAGATTGTGGTTTCAGAGTAATGGAAATACTTTCTAGATTTTGTTAACTATATATTTGTTCTTCCTGAAATGTATGTTTATTTATTTATTTTGGCTCTATCGTTTTTGTTTGTTATATGTGGAGGCTATTATGTGTTTGTTTTTTTGGTATTTGGTGCATCGGAATTTTGGGCATTTTTGCTTATTTGAGAATGATTTAGATTGCTCCAACTGTTGGGCGGGAGGAGCTTGGTCTGTGTTGGTACATATTTGAGGATTATTGGTTGTTGACCCTTGAATATATGGTGTTAATGAGGGTAATTTGTGTTCTTTTTTTGGTATTTGGTGCATCAGAATTTTGACATTTTTACTTGTTTTAGAGTGATATAAATTGCTCCAACTGTTGGGCACGAGGAGTTTGGTCTGTGTTGGTAATATCTTGAGGATTTTTAACTGTTGAAACTTGATTAAAGGGTGTTGATGAGGGTGATTTGTTTCGGTTTGCCTAATTATCATATGGAAGATATTGGTTCGATTAAAAGTATTTGTTGCCCATTGTATGGTTGCAAGGAAGGAAAACAGAATTAAGTTTTAATGTTTAGTGTGGAGATGCAAGGCAAGGGGAAGAAATTTTTATTTGTGTATTCAATTATCATTCTGTGTTTAGTTGGTTTATTAATCATAGGGGATAATGAAATCTTTTGATATTATAATTTAATGAAGTGAATATGTTCCATTTCAGTTTTTAATTTGAGTTGAGTTGTGATTTTATGTGAGAAGTTTTTATTATAGTAAAAAAATTAGATGTGACTGTTTTTGAGAGTTTTTTACTATAGTAAAATTTGAATTATAAACTCGAATTGGTGAAATGAACGGGATTTGAAATTGAGATTTTTGAATCCTCCCCTTAATTCGTGCCCTTGTCTAAACTTTCCTACCGTACTAGGCTCTAAAGATGCTTGAGGGTTGGGTTGGGAGATCTGCCTATATATATACCATTGTTTTATTGGATTTTTAGGCCTTGTTCATTTCACTGATTCGAGTTTTCAGTTTTAGATTTTTACAGTAAAAAACTATCAAAAAATGTCACATCTAACTTTTTCTACTACAGTGAAAAGTTTTTAGAAAATGTCACATCTCAGCTCGAATTGAAAACTCGAATCCGCGAAGTGAATGAGTCTTTAGTTTATTGGCATTAAGATTTCAGGTTAAACTCATAACATTAGAAAATGATATTAGCTGTGGAAGTATTAGAATAGATGATTTGCTGATTTGAAATTTTCAACTTTGATTGCTGTTCAAAAAATTGAAGATGAGATAGAACTGAGGTTGCGTTTCTTGATAATGAAGCATTGACGACGACACAGCTGTTTGTGGGAGTTAAAACTATATAGTAAAAGCTTTGTTGTGTCCTAAAGTAAACAGGACTAGTATGGATGGTTTGGACAAATAGCCACGACAAACTGTTTTGTTGTTGGCCTAAATAACGTTTGTTAGTTCGAATCATAAATTAAGTTTTTTTATAGTGTTTTTTTTTATTATAAAAATTCAAATTTAACTCGTTTTATTAAAGTATTTTCTCTTATAACTCGAGTACTCAACTAGAATTAGAACGAGCGAAACAACAAAGCCGTAGTTAATATGTCCATTAATTCTCTGATTAAAAAAAAAGCTGTATAAAAATGTTACAAGTATTTACCTATGTGGTCTTTTACAAAGCTTCTACAAAAGACTTTGCTCTTACTTAGTTATATCCTAAAAGGGATTGATCAGTTTTGATTCAATTGGTTATTTCAGTTTTGACTTTTTTTTGTTACAGTTTTTCTCTTCGATGAATTCATTTTTTAACTCAAGTTTAACGGGCGAAATGAATGGGGCTGTTTGACCCTTTCTAGTTCAATTTTTATATATTTATAAATTAATATATAAATATATGTATCTTAGGTGAGAAGAGCTAGGATAGGCTAGCTAAACAGCTCAAGGATATTGTGCTTAACTCTGCATTAACGGATTCAAAAACAGCTGAACAGCTCACTATTATTAAGCCTCTAATCAGAATAGTTGTCCAAAACTAGGAGAAAACAATTTTCCAAATTTTCCAGTTATGAATACAGGTATTTTTGCAAGCCACTAAGAAAATTACGAAACCAACGAACTAAGATCCAAAATACTTTATCCCTAACCGTCCCCAAGCCGCTCAAGTTGTTCGTTCTTTTCTCGGAGATGAAAATTTGTTGATCTCTTTCGCCTTGATATGTGTACTGCCTTGACACTCCCTATCACAAGCAAATTTCTCCAAATAAATTATCTTTGATTCTCGAGAAGCTTAGACTGCAACTGGTTCACTTACTGGGCTAGAAACTTGTGCTTTGACCTGCCCAAACATTTAAAGAGATAATGGTGAAAAACATACAAGGAAATGCGTATCCTGAATGATGTGATCCCTAAGCTTACAAGTTCTTTAAACCACTATCATATTCTCTTACCATTGGAGTAGATAAAAAAGTAACAGAGAAGTTTGGAAATGCTAACCAAAATAACCACAGGATGTAAGAAAGGCTCACCTTTGCTGATTTGAACAGTTCATCCAACACTTCGGACAATGTTGGGTGTGCGTGAACCGCAAACTTAATGTCCTGCAAGGTATCAAATATACATTCTGTTGATTACCAGTTGTATGATAATGAATGCGAAGTAAAGGTAAAGACGTGATTCATATCTAATTTAAAGGTTATTAAAGATGAGGACAAGTAACGCAAATACTGAATGTTTAGATGATCCGTAGTTCTTATTAGTATGATCCATATCTAACTTAAGTGCGGCAGTAAGTGATGAACGATGGATGTTAGAGCCGATGTACAAAAATTTGTGGCCGGACATTACTAGTACTGAATTTGGAGTGTGATTCATCACCTGAATACGCGTCCCTAGTGCAATTGCATTTGATGCTTCGTGAATGAGGTCTGCTGCATGCAACCCGAAAATGTGAACTCCAAGAATCTCTCCATTGTCAGGTCTGTATATTAGCTGCAAGAAAACACAGATTTCAGAAATAATATATGTGTTTTTCTTTTTCTTTTTTAATTAAAAAAAAGTTCCAAAGGGAAGTTGTGATCTAATGAACGTAACAACATGTTTGTTGATTAAGAAAAACACAACAATTTCTTCTCTCTACAACAAACAAAGCAACGCCTTTTTAGTTAGTCATACTAATTACGTGAACAACAAGAGAGAATACATGTTTCATACCATGTGATACATCACACTAATTATACATTGTTCGGTGAAGAATTTTATCAAATTTAGTAAACAGATTTCTTTTGGAAAGAGAATAATGACCGTCAGCAGATTGTGACACAAAACAACATCTAAAAATCAGAATTCACTGACCATACAGCAACCGTGCTTTTTTTTTTTTTTTTTTCTTTTGTATAGGAGTTGGGACAATGGAAAAAAGCGTAATACTAAAATAGCGTTTGGTTTGAGGGTTCTAGACCCAGAATCATGTTTGCAAAAAGCAAAAAATAGTTTTGGTTCAGGGTTTGAAAACCAGTGTTTGGTTTGAATGGTTTTGGTTCAAGATTTAAACCCTGATGTGAACCGTGCTTTTTTTTTTTTTTTTTTCTTTTGTATAGGAGTTGGGACAATGGAAAAAAGCGTAATACTAAAATAGCGTTTGGTTTGAGGGTTCTAGACCCAGAATCATGTTTGCAAAAAGCAAAAAATAGTTTTGGTTCAGGGTTTGAAAACCAGTGTTTGGTTTGAATGGTTTTGGTTCAAGATTTAAACCCTGATGTGATGTTTTAAACCATAATTACTCCTGGTTTTAAAACTACCCCCCCCCCCCACACTCCCCGC
>NW_010360208.1:41270-63289 GCF_000414095.1 Morus notabilis | reverse complement strand
CCCCCCCCCCCGATTCTGATTCCAAAACCATGATTGGACCCAAAACCATGAATCATGGTTCTGGTTCCCAAATCAAAACCAAAATCACCCTGGTTTGAACCCTCATACCAAAGGGAGCCTTTGTAATGGAAAAAAGCGTAATACTAACTAACCTTGGCAAGTCCCTCTCCTTCATTTTCTGCTAGGGCCTTTGTGTTAGCCTTGAAACTTGTTTTGGCAACACTTATCTCAAATCCTTCTTTGTCAGCTTTCTCCCTTGCTTGAGGCTGTAAAATTAAATGTTTAGCCAACACCTTTCTCTAAGAAGAAACTTGTTACGGGGTATTACAACAACAAACATTAAAAAGATAGAAGAAGAATTTGTAGGACCTCAGTCAGTCCAACCATGCTGATTTCGGGATGAGTAAAACAAGCTGCAGGGATGCTCAAATGGTTGAGCACATGATCTCTTCCGGTCACTTGTTCAACCACTTAACAAACAGAAGAAATGAGTGATTAGGAGGAAATAGTCCAATAAGAAGATGCAAGAATTGATGGTTACTACCACTTACCTGATATGCCTTGAGCACTTGCTGCATGAGCAAGCATCATCTTGCCGTTTGCGTCACCAATGCAATAAATGTGAGGAACCTGGTATTCAAAACATTTCAGTGACAGTTGATGATGATGGTCAAACAAGGAAATGTTTTTAAAAGGAAAATTAACCACATACCAATTTTCCATTTGCATCAATCACTCTCATGCGCTCATCAACAGGAATAAAACCACGTTGTGTTGCTACATTGATCTGCAGAAAAGCAATGTAAAGTAAAGCCATTAGCCTTTTGGGGGAATATTCAAATCAGTCTCGACTGCAGTCAAGAGTTTCAAAAAGACATACATTCTCCAAGCCAAGACCTTGTGTGAATGGAGCCCGTCCAGTTGCAATCAGTGCTGCATCGACCTGTAAGACATAAAGTGAAAAGCTCTTAGAGATGCCGTGATAAGGCTTAATGTGCAAGGGTGCAGGTGAAGACGTATTCCGATGACAAAAGTCTGACATTAGTAATTTGATAAGACAAGCACGCCTTACTTCCAAGGTTTCTTTAGGCTCCTTAGTCTTCGCATCAATGAGTTCGATGGTGACTGGCTTCCCGTCCTTTGCTGGAGTAATCTAGAAGCAAACAGCAACAATGAGTTTACGAGCAGTCACCATGAATAACTGAAGTATTATTAAGATTTAAGGAATGGGTTACCTTGGATGCAAACACTCCAGTGTGATAGTCGATTTTCCTTGGATTTATCAGAACTCTCTGGGCCAACTTCCCAATCTCGGGATCAAATCCAGGCATAAGCTGATCTAGAGCTTCAACAAAGGTAACCTGAAAAATATTTTGGCATTAATATGGTTGCCTTCTAACAGGGGAAAAGCAATGTGGTCACTAATATTAAATTTTTACAGTCACGACAAATTTTTTCAGCTTTAGAAGGAAGGGTCATTCATTTCATTCACACGTAATATTCTAAATAGTTCAAGACAGAGAGAGAGACTACCTCACTTCCAAGTGCAGTATATACATCACTGAACTCGAGACCAATGTAGCCACTTCCTATAATGGCGATCCAATCCGGAACAAATTCCAATTTGAGAGCGTGGTCACTGGTAATTACAGTTTTCCCTGCAGGTTATTTTTTTTTTATTTTTCTTACATTAAAATTCCAAAGCTCCCATTAAATTAGAAAATGAAGTACGAGTCCTGACAGAAGCTTCAATTATAGGGAACGGTAGAGGTAGGCTGATATATAACTCCAGGATAGTACAAGGAAAAAAAAGTTCAATTGACATTCCGTTCAGCGTTCGTCACTAGTTCTCCTGAACTTCACTACTTCTCCTGAACTTAGCTAACAATGTACTACCATATTCTATATTCAAAATGAATGCTTTAAATTCCAAAAACAAAGTTCTCAAATCTTTCGGATAGTTTTCATTTGAATGAATTCTGACTATTCACATCTGACAAAAAATGTGCCGCTTCTAAATTTCATGAATTGAAAAGCAGGTTTTAATATGTACAAGTTCTTCAAACATCTTTGACACAAGCAAAGTAATGAAAACACTCCATCAGTTGTATTAAACATCTTAAACCCATTATTGCATTGTGGATTTTATAATGTGTGTGCGTGTGTGTGTGTATTCATTGTTTACATACCATCAACTTCAATGCCCTTGGGAACGAAAGGAACAGAACCAGTTGCAATTATTACGTCTTTCGCAGTTACGACATTAGATGATCCAACTTTGACTTTGTGTGGGCCCTGAATTTTATCATAAAGAGCATCCGAAACATTAGATAGTTATAAGAATGTGAGAATGTAAGAATAGAAGTCTCATACTTTACACACTATTGGAATTACTAGATAGACATGTTTGGAACAGCTAAATTTTGTCACACAACTGATGTATATTTGAACTAACTACAAGAATTTCTGTTTATGCGCCATGAATTCTACATGATAATGTATATGGCTTACCAGAATTGTACCAACGCCCGTTAGTATATCCACTCCAAGAGCCTTCATTGAATTAGTTAAATTATTACGAATTTTGGTTGCAAGATTATTTGCATGATCAGCCACTCCCTGTCTGTCATACCCAGCTGCCGAAACCTGTCATTAGTCAAAAAAGGGAAGCACAGAAAGACTAATCAATATGGGAAGCAATCAACAAATTCCAGTATCTTTGTATGGTCCAATTCAACTGCAAAATTTCTGGAAAATCGTAATGTAATCTGGGTACCTGCAAGCCCAAGGCCTTCAAGTGATGCTCAGTCTGAAACTCACGCATCCGACCACTAACAGCAAGAAGAGCTTTAGATGGCACGCATCCTCTGTTTACACACGTTCCCCCCACAACATCTCCCTCAACAATGGCAGTTTTCAGACCCTGAAATTATTTTGTTGAAGTTAGTTCAGCACATGAAAACCATATAGAAAAAACTGTAATTAATAGTATTTTTGTTTTCAGTTTTTACAACTCGCAACAATAGGTAGGTAGCTTCCATAGTACCCTTCCTACCGGAAAAAAAAAATAGTTCACCAAGTTAATAGCATGATCTTTAAGTTATTAACACTCCCTGAGTGTTTGTGCAAATCAATTATCACAAGTCCTCACTTAAACTACTATTTAGTCAAGAATAGTACCAAGGCACCATAACATGATCTTAAGCAAAGTAACGACATACAGACGAGCCAAAAATTAGCTCAATAACGTAAAATTTTTCTAATTAAATCAATCAGCTATCAGAAGGGAAGAAATAACTTAAGTTAGCCAAAAAAGAAAACACGATCTGAGATAAAAATATCTCGTTCATCTTTACATACAACCAAGTAGAAACCTTCTTATAGAAAATTAATTAGCAATTCAAAAGCATGATCTTTACAACTAGAGTTTGTGCTAATCACTTACAATAGCATTGAGCTAATCTGAATCACAAATTACAAAGTATAAATTTTGAAAGAATTAAAACACGATCTGAGCTAAAAATATCTGGTTTACGGCTAATTAACGTAAGAAAATTACATTCCGAAAGAAAGAATATCACGAGCACAAAGCCACATTTTCCTCGCGAAAACGAACCAAAACGAAATGAATCAAAGCGTACCTTCTCAACGGCGTGAAGCGCAGCTCCATGGCCGCCGACGCCGGCGCCAATGATGAGCAAGTCGTAGTCGAACGACTTCGGAGCGCTTCCATTGTCGGACGCCAAAGCCGACACGGCGGCCTTCCACCTCCTCGCGCTGGACGGACAAACTCGGCGCGATTCCGACTGCTTGAGATCGGAGAATCCAAAGGCCTCCCTTCTAAGGCCGCAGAATCGGAGATTCACAGGAGCGAAGCTGGCGGAGGAGTGATTTGATCTGGCAAGGGCCGCCGGGGAGGCATGGGAGGCGACGGAGAGAGAGAGCGATGCCTGCATTTTTAGAGAGAGAGAAGGAAAGAGAGAGAGACAGTGAGAGATCTTAGGGCTTGAGAATGTGTTATTGTAAATTGCAATGAGAATGGAGAAGAAGAAGAAGAAGAAGAAGAAGGCCTCGAAGAGTCCGTTAAGAGGGAAGGAGGAGAGAGAAGAGACGGAGATATCAAAGTGCGGCTGATAAACCACCCTCTTTCGATTTTCTCTCTCTCTTCGTTACTCTTTGCTCTTTGCTTACTTGGCACTTGGTGACAGGAAATGTTGTAGGTGAAGGTCGAAGAGATAGGGCGAGACAAACATGCTAGGTAGTGTTAATCCGTAGATGATGGATTTTGGTCTAACGTAAAAAACTATAACTAGATCATAAACCTTTCACCAATTACATTGTAAGTGGCAAATTCAATGTGCTATCAATCTTTATTGTATAACTTGTGTAATGTCTCCACTTGAAACGTGCAACATTTATGCTCCAATTAGCACGAGGAATGGAGAGTAAAAAGATGGAGATAATTGAAAGAATGTAGAATATAAAAGATAAAGAGTATTACGGTAATTCTTCTTTATGTTGTTTTTGTAAGAAATATGAACCATTGAAATGATTGATGAATGTATAGTTGTTAAATTACTATATTACCCTTTTTATTATTTATCAATAGTTTTTTTTCAAGGATAAAAAAATCTTTTTGAATATAATTTAGATGGATTTCATGAATCCTCCCATAAATAGAAGGATGCAATTTGTGAGCTCAAGAGGAGAACTCATCCCACAATCTCTCCTTTCATTCTTCTCCTCCGTCCAATTAAGAGCCCGTTTGGTTCATGGATTAGAATCATTTTCGATTTACGTGTATTTTTTATGAAAAAAAATACTGTAACAAATCATGAATCATGATTCGAATTAGAAAACGAATCCTCCAACCAAACGGGCTCTAAATAGGGACGTAGCTACATAATGACTAGGAGGCTCAATTTTCTTTCTTTCTTTCTTTGTTTTTCCTATATTTACATAAGAATATTTTTAGATAATTGAACAAAATCCCATCTAAAAAATTAAAACTGCAATCTTATACTTTTTAAATTCTTATTGTAATTACTAGCCTCCTATAAAAAATCATGGCTTGGTCACTGCAATTAAATAGTGATTAGCCGTATCCCTCTATCTCTCCCTCCAACCAAACACATTCTTAAAAAACATGTTTTAAATGTATGGCCCGCAATTCTTGCTTCTATTTCAATGTCGTAATTGAGGAAGGTATTGCTACAAAAGGCAAGGGCTTTGATTCAATGAACAATTCAACATAGAACAAGGACTTCAAAGCAAAGTACAAGTAGAGATCGATGGAACATGTATTTACACTTACTAGTAACACATGGTAAGGACTTTGAACACGTGCTATTATAACAATATCGGGAGGCAAAAGTATTGAGTAGATAACACATATCCCGTCAAAATGGAATAAAGCAAGTCAATGCCTCTTTTATTTCACTGATTTGAGTTTAGAATTCGAGTTTTATTACAGTGAAAAGCTCTCACAAACAGTCACATCTAACTTTTTTGTTACAGTAAAAAGCTCTCACATAAAATCACATCTCAACTCGAATTAAAAACTCGAATCAGCGAACTGAACGAATAATTATGCAGCAATAAACATCTACATAAGACAAGTTAATGTAATTCCAATTTTCACGTTGCTCTATCATTCACCATATATTATAATAGCGAATCAACACAACGATAAAACTTGCTGTGCCGTATAAAATAAGCGCTATACAATAAGTATTGTTCTTACATTTTTTTTTATTAGCACGTTTGTAATAAAAACTTGTTAGCAGAAAGGTTTAAGAATAACAATATTAATCCTCATCAAGCCGAAATCTTAGTGCTGTGATTAATAATCTTAACTCAACCATCTTATGTACATGTGTCTATCTATCTACTTAAAAAGTAGATAAAATAATAAAATAAAAAAATACTTTAACGACGCTGATGATTTAAACACCATGCACAAATAAAAAGTGAATTGTATAAACAGTGACCTTTATAAAAGGAAAAATTTCATTTCAAATCAACAAAGATAACTACAAATAAAAACTGGTTCCACTGATAATTTCAAATGAAAATGCTCAATCATTTTTCTAATCAATTCGTGGCTGTTTGGTATAAGGATTATGAACCCGGAATCATGATTTTAGGTTTAAACCAGTGTTTATTTACAAAAAGTAAAAAGTGGTTCTAATTTGACTCACCCAGAATCAGTGTTTGATTTGGATAGTTCTGATTCAATGTTTGAATCCTGATGTAATGTTTTAAACCATGAATCACCAATTATTCTAAAACCACCCACCCTTTAATTTTGAATGATTTAAACCCCTAATTTTAATTCTAGTTTCATAACCATAATTTAAACCAAAAAATATGAATTATAATTATAATTTTAAAATTAAAACTAGAATCATCTTAATTTAAATCCTCATAACAAATGAACCATCCAATTGATTATCAAAATCATTTTTTTATTTATTTAAAAAAAACAGTTACACGAACACCAACTGCAAAGCGTACTTGACACCTGCGGGTCTCAAAATCTCACGTGGTCGGCACGTGTCGGTTTTAATCAGCCTAGGACGGTCAGACAACGCAAAAAGTGACAGTAATTAGTATCTTCATGCACTTAAATCTTCCTCTTTCATCCACCAACCAAACCCCGCCACGTCATTTATCTAATTTTATTCTCTCTTTCAAAGACAATCCAAATCCCCACAAAAGAAGCCAGCCGTACTAAAATCACACTCCTGGGTTGAGTACCTTTCGGTGCTACCTCAAAACGACGCCACGCGTGGTGGTTTCTGATTGGTGTGAACTTTCGTGTCCTCGTCAACAGTTGTTAACGAGTAGATACACGTGTTCAAATCGTTTTGCTTAGTCACGGAGCCAATCAGGAGCGACCGTGCGTGTGTTTCAGGGACTAGCGGGTGAGGGACCCACTTCCCCCCATCTCGTGATGTTTGTTTGATCGCGAAAAGAAAGCGCGTGGGATATACGGGGATTTCCAATGGCGTAATGGTATTTAAGCGAAAGAAGAGAGGGTATTTGTGAAATTTCAGCAGCTTCCCATATGGGTAATAGTTCTCTACTTTTCTCCCTTTGTCGAAAGCCGCGGCCGAGACACTTGCACAGAAGAATAAAAAGAGGAGAGAGAGAGAGGGAGTCTAGAGAGAGAGAGAGAGAGAGAGAGGGAGTCTAGAGAGAGAGAGAGAGAGAGAGAGGGAGTCTAGAGAGAGAGAGAGAGAGAGAGAGGGAGTCTAGAGAGAGAAAGAGGGAGTCTAGAGCTTCAACACTGCGACGTCAATGGCGGTTAGGGTTTTCTATTCGGCCTCCAAACAATAACCCCCTTACTGTTTTTTTACCCGTTCCTCTCTCTTTCGGCTCGCCCTCGGAAACCCTAATTCGCGAACGTTCCTCGAGGCCTCCACGCTTTTGATTCCAATCGCGTTCTGAATTCTAGGTCAGAAATTGGAATCGCACACGGAGGAACTGTAATGGGCGCGCCGGAGAAATCACAGGCCAGCGCTAGCTCGATGCAGGTAAGTTTGGCGTTACTTCAATTGAAAGCTTCGATTGTTTTGCTCTAGAATTAGATTAATTTTCGAAGTTGCCGTCTTGTGGTTGATTTTGAAGCCTTAGGTTTGCCTTTTAAGGTCTTAATTATTGGTTTTGTTTTATGTTTGTTGAAATTGTGAGAGGTCATGAATTTATAATTCAGTTTTTAGGGCGAGGCTTAGAATTCGTGATTCAGTTCTTTTGGCTTTTTGGTGTAAGCAGATTGCTTTTGGTTGTGTTTCTTGAGGTTCCATGTTTTTTTTTTCTGCCATCAATTAAATAAGATAAATAATTTTGGTTGAATTGTACGTGGAAGCTGGTGAATTTATGTTGTTGCTTTTATTGCAAACTTGTGGTTTGTGTTCGTGTCGATGATATTTTGTCCTATGAAGGTAGATAAGAATATGCTGCAATACATCGTTATCCTTCAACTAAGGAAAGTTTGTTACTATTAATACAATATCTGAAGTGAAAATTTTCATACAAGTTGATGGCTAACGTATCACTCAGCAGTACTTTGTTATACACTTAAACTGTATACGCTCCTCGACGTTCCTAACAACTAATGTTAAAGTGTATGACAAATTACTGCGACGTTAGCCATCAACTTGTATGGAAATTTTCAAACTTCAGAGTTCAGATATTGTATTAATAGTAACAAGTATTATTGCATTTTTTTGAATTTTGTGTTTCCTATATGTCGAAGGAATTTGGTTTTGGATGAGTTGGCATGTGAAGGAAATGGAATCTTGTAGTTTTCGCATGTAACACTCCTGAGACTTGCTGCTGGAAATTGTTCTTTGAAGGTTTGTCTTAGAACTTGGTAGTTAAGGAAGTGGAGCTTGAGTTTGGTTATAATTGGTTTTCTTACATACTTTTTTTCTGTTCGTTGTCGGTCTTCTTTCATTTTGTTGGCATACACTTGGTAGTTTTCTTATTGCGGTGCTGGATTATTGCTTCATAGTCTGGATAGTTGTCTTTTAAAAGCACTTTTTCTTGTAAAGGGCAACTGCTGACATAGAGTAATCACACAGTTATTCTTCCCTTTCTACTTTCTAACTTATTAGTTATTTATATACTAATTACTGCTATTCTTTTGTATTTGGTAAATTTTGAAATACCAATACATTATGCTTGAATACTTTGCTTTTGGGCTCCTTAATTAGACACATGATTTGTTTGTAAAGATTTATCGTGCTGAGAACATAAATAAGACTACTGTTTAATACTCTTGTAGTTTCTTATGATAAGAATTTTCTGTTGTATATGAATATCTCCCACACTTTTGTGCTGTTGCGTCTGTGTCTAATTTTTCAGTGCTTCACATCCTTCACTGATGAAAGTATATTTTTCTCAGTGCATTCTTCTCATTTCTATTTTCTATATTGATGCAAGCTTATATTTGTGCGTCTTCAAATGCATGATGCAGACATTTATCTATCTGTTTGGGCCAGAGGCTATTTGTGCCAAGTAACCAAAGGTTTTAATCTTGGGGGGAATTGTTTTTATTAATTTCGAATTTATAAGGTCTTAATGCTTGCACTTCATAAACTTCTTTGGAGGAATAACTAGGATATGTCAGGTTTACCATGGTGAAAATTATGTGACATAGTGTAGATTGATTAATCGTGGGAGTTCTCATTGTTCTTGGTACTGAAATGAGTCTGTTTGGTGAAAATCTCTCTTCTGCTTCATGTAGTAATGTAGATAATTATGCCTTTTGTCTTTAAACGCAAGGTTTCTATATTATTTGTGATTAAAAGTCCTGTTGTGTTTTAGTAACTAATAAGATAGGACAAACATGTTCGTTTTTATTACTCGCATTAAGTTGTTGCTCAGCATTTATTTTTTCTCCCACAATGTAGCTGTGAATATTTTAGGTTCATATAATAATTCATTATGATTTTTTTGTTGCATTTTGGTATGCTCATAGCTCGATTAAGTGTAATAAGACCTTCAATCTGTTAGGTGCATGTGCATTTTAACTTTTAGTTCTTTGCGTATTATTCTTCCCCTGTTTAACATTTATTTTTTGAATACAAATTTCAGCGTGTTAAGGTCTATCGTTTGAGTGAAGATGGGAAATGGGACGATCAAGGAACTGGGCATGTCACTGTTGACTATTTGGAGGTCTGTTCTCCTTGTTTTGGCTTGAAGTTGTCCAATAGAGACTCTTTAATATTTAATTAGTAATCTATTAATCCTTCTTTAAAGTTGATTCTTTTGGTGGTTGCTTTAAATTGACTTTGTTTTTGATCTAATGGAACCATCAATATTATGCAGCGATCAGATGAGCCCGGTTTATTTGTCTTCGATGAAGAAGACCATGAGACGTTACTTCTGCACCGCATCAGTGCATCTGACATTTATAGAAAGCAAGAAGGTAGTTTGTTTGTCGACTGATGCTTTGTTTCCTTTCATTGCTTACACGATGTCTTCATGGTTTTGATTTGAGTTATTCCCTTTGAATTTTTTTGAAGACACAATTATTTCATGGAGGGATCCAGAGTTTTCCACAGAAGTAGCTCTTAGCTTTCAGGAGGGAACAGGTTGCTCTTACATATGGTAACTACCGGATAATTCTCACCTTTGCTCTTTCAGTCTATTCTATATCATAAATTTTATTTCCTTTCTTGTCTTTCTTCTCCAATATCCATCCCTCTTTTTTTTCTTCTTTTAATAATTTTTTCTACTCATCATTGTTGTCCTTTTATTTAGGGACCATATCTGCAGTGTGCAAAGAAATTTGAATTTCAGTTCTCTTAACAGTAAGTGTGTGCATTTTTCCATCAGTGAAGAGTATACTGCAATTACTCCTTTTTGATGAACAATTGATTTTATATTTTGTGTAGACGATACGTTTGGTGCAAACAGTGAGTTGAGGGAGCTGCCTGCAGTCGAGCTATCTACACTCCCTTTAATACTAAAGGTAAGGTAAAGTGGTTGATTGGATATTTGTGTCTGTTAATATTTTATTTTATTTTTTGTTTTTTGAACTTTGAATGTTTTTTAGATGGTTCGTTGTAATTTCTTTTAAGCTTTATCTTAAGCCTTTTTTTTTTAATATTGAACTTCTACTTAGTAGTCGTGGATGCTTCTTTATTCGTTTGAGCCCTTCACTATGGTTGTCCTAGAAAGCGTAGAAAGCGTAGAAATTTAATGATTGATGGTCTGAGCTGAGTTGGTCGAGGAAGCATTTTTCATTGAACAAAGGTTACCAGATTCTTTTGCTTCTTTTAGAGTTTGGGGATTTCTTTTTTCAAGAGAAAGGGAGGAGGAGATGATAATGAAAACATGATGTTCCTTTTTATTAATCTTTCTTTATGTGGAGAATGTCATTGCATCATGGTTGTATTATTTTTACTTTTGGGAAGTCCATTAACACCATTTCTTAACATAAACTTCTCCATTTTATTGGCTTTAAGATATTGCTCACGAAAAACTAGTTACATAATTCAAGTTTCAATCTTTCTCCAGTTTTTTTACCTTACATAATGGAGTTGGTTGTTGCACCTGCTTTCCCTATTTCTTGGAAATATAAGACATGGATTTCCATCTTTTTCCAGGTTTGTATGATCAAAATAAAGATAACGTGACATATTTACGGTATATATATTTATGGCCAAGCGGTGGTGGAAATAACTCATTTGGTTTGCGATAGAAGTAAATAGAATGTAACACACATTGATAGGCCAAGCTATGATGGCGAGAGCTCATTTTACCATATTGACTGGATTTTCTAATCACATTAATTTTATATTGAATCTGTTTCTTTATACCTGAAACAATGCTTCTGATTCTTTTGCAGACTTTGGTTGAGTGTGGTCTTGCTGATCAGATGCGATTGACTGAACTTATTTTAAATGATGTAAGCTTGTAAGCCTTATACATGCTTCCCTATTCTGCAGACTCACTATCTTGTCTTATTAATGAGTTTGTGGTCCTGCCTGCTTTTTTTGCCTGGTTTTACGTTTGTGTCAGGTGGTCAAGTTTGTGGTTTTCCTATTATTGTGTTTATATGGATTATTGTTTTCAAGTTCTGATGCAACTCAATGTGAATGCAGCAAGATTTTTTTCGAAAGCTGATGGAACTATTTAGAATCTGCGAGGACTTAGAAAATATTGATGGTCTACACATGATATATAAAATAGCAAGGGGAATCAGTAAGTGCTATACTCTCCCATATGCTATTAAGACGCTGCAAACATTTGTATGTTTTATTGGTACTAACTGATGTGTGTGTTGTTTCTCTACAGTTATGCTTAACAGTCCTCAGATCTTTGAGAAGATATTCAGTGATGAATTGATCATGGATATTATTGGTTGCCTCGAGTGTAAGTTCTGTTTTTATGTCTTCAGATTATATTAGAAAACTTATTATCTAAGGATATCTGCATTTTAAAAATTTAATGACACTAAGGTCTTGTTCGTTTTGTTGGTTCGAGTTTGCAACTCAAGTTGAAAAGTGAATTTATGTGAGAAAATCCTGTAGCACAAAAAGTGAATTTGAATTTTTGTGAGAGAAAATACTACAGCAGAAACTTGAATTGTGATTCGAATCAATGAAACGAAGGCCTAATTATCCTGAATTTTTATTCTGCAAAAAAAAAAAAAAAATCTGACTTTTATTTTGAAGATTGTGTTAATAACTTGGCATAATTGAATAATTTAGCATGCTCTCCCTCCCTCCCTCCTCTCCTCCCCCTCCCTGGAAGATATTCCAAGAACGTTTCTTTGTAATTTGTTCAACTGTTTTAACTTTTCAATTTTTTTTTTTTAGTAGATGTAAGAAATGCTTTTAGTGTAGCTGGGTTGATAGTTTGATCTTTGTTCTGTACCGTTTATTCGATGATTACTTTAAATGTGGCTTGCAGACGATCCTGAAGTTTCTCATGTTCAACATCACCGCAATTTCTTAAAAGAGCACGTTGTTTTTAAGGAGGTAACCTTGGGAACTTATTGTTATTCTATTTTGCGATGGATGATAGTATTAGTGGTTGAGGGTTGAAGGCTAAGGAGGCTGGATGTCATCTAGTTATTTTAGTTCTTGTTGTTTGCTGCTTAAATGTGTATTTGTACATTCACATTTTTAGGCTATACCAATAAAAGATCCTCTGGTCCTCTCAAAGATACATCAGACATATAGAGTTGGTTATCTAAAGGTGAGAATCGTTTTTTTTTATCATCTGTTTTTTGGTTGTTTATAATCATTATTCTTGGTCTTACTTAGTATTACTTTTTTAGGATGTCATTTTGGCCAGAGTATTGGATGAGGCCACTGTTGCAAATCTCAACTCCATTATTCATGCAAACAATGCCATTGTAAGATTTTACAACTGATCTATTAAGGTTATCATTATACAATTAATTTATCTACCTGTTTTGGGATGTTTTTAACTCTTAATGTTTTTCTTTTGTAGGTTGTTTCTTTATTAAAGGATGACAGTACCTTTATCCAGGAATTGTTCGCTAGGTTGAGGTCACCCTCCACCTCTGCAGAATCTAAAAAAAATTTGGTAATTATTGATTTCTCTAAACATCATTTATTTGTCGCATTCAGTTTGTACTGTTATATAAAATAATACAAAGTATTGATTATTTATTTCTTGCATTCAATGCCATGTATAGTATATAAGATAAGTATTGACATCATTTTCCTTTCTTGGGGGCCAAAATTTAGGTGTACTTTGTGCATGAGTTTTGTAGTTTAAGCAAGAGCCTGCAGATGGTACAGCAGCTCCGGCTCTTTCGGTATGCTATTACTGAGATACTCGATTCTGACGTGAATTGCGTTAATTCATCCTTTTCTCTTGAACTTGTGGTAGCTAAAGTATAATCACTGTGCTGTGAAGATAATATCAGGTTTTATGTTTTCTTCTGCTTATGGAATTTTCTTGCTTATTAAGATTTGGAAGTAAATTTCTGCAGGGATCTTGTGACTGAAGGCATCTTTGACATCATCACTGATGCTCTGCAGAGTCAAGACAAAAGGCTTGTATTAACTGGGTAATGGTGACTGATAAGTGTCTTACTTCTCTGTTCATCCCTGTGATTCTTTGTATTTTAGTTTTCATTGATTTGGTATTAGTTCTAACAGAATTAGTTATCATTGATGCAGGACAGATATCCTCATTCTTTTCTTAAATCAGGATCCGAACCTTCTGCGTTCGTATGTTGTTCGTCAAGAAGGCATTCCACTTCTTGGACTTCTGGTATGGACTTGATCAAAGTTTCGCTCGTCTCTTTGTGGTTAGTTCGTATGTGCACTGGAACTGCCGTGCTTGCTAACAAAACTCCTAGAGAATCATGCGACTCTTACACTCACTTGAATCCTACTAGCCTTTAAATGATAAAGGATAATAAATGGTTGTATAAGCAAAATTTTAGATTATAGGACTTGGGGATTGCTTCGAAAGGAGAAGATTTGCATAATTGGATACTCGATTTTTAACTCAGATCTTAGGAGATGATGCTTTCTTGTGAAAGAACAAGTCTTGCCGTCTTGGACTTGTATGTTTGGTAGGAGGGAGAGATGGAGGGAGAGTCTCAATCTCTTGTTTGGTTGGAAGGGGAGGGGGAGGAGAGATGGAGGGAGACTCTCTCCACCCGGGCTTACCATTTTGCATCCCTCCTCTTATGGAAGGATCCATGCAGTCCACCCATTAAAGCTTTGAAAAGACAATTTTATCCTTAAAAAGTTTAGTAAGAAATTGGTAAAAAGGACAACATAGTAAATAAACAAACATTCATTCATCCATCCTTTTAACTCTCCCTCCCTCCTGCCACACAACACAAAGGATTATTATAATCCTCCCCATCCCTCACATTCTCCATCTCTCCTCCTCTCCATCTCTACCAAACGGAGAGAGAAGAACTGCACACATTCAAAATTTTCTTTTTCTCTCTTTAATTTGTGTGTACTTGAAAGAATTATATGAAGTATTATCCAAAAGTTGCCTAGTCACATTTTCCAAAACAAATTAATACAAAATTATACCAATCCAGCATAGTATATATCCTTATTATGTTATTAACCTCTCCTGATTATGTGCGTTGACATTATTACACCTGCTAGACACTTGTAATGAAAAGAGAGCAGGACCACTGTTACAATTTAAATTAAGAACGACTGCAATTACTTGGAGGAAGATTGCATGTATCTCAGGCTATCTTAACATATTTATGGCTGTCTTACAGGTTAAAGGAATGCTAACAGATTTTGGGGACGACATGCACTGCCAGTTTCTTGAGATTCTTCGTAGTCTTTTAGATTCATTTACGTTGTCAGGAGCTCAGGTCCTTTTCTTTTAAATTTATTTTTACATAATCCTTTTCTACTCACTCTGTTTGTACATTTTTTTCTGTTCGTTATTTGAATTTTTGACTAGGTTGTAACTTTATGTCTACATTTGGAGTATTTGTGTTGATGCCCGTAATTATTTGCTGTGTACTTATCTGCTCTTTAAGTTAATTGGTTCATAAAAGCGAGTCTCCAACAACATATACCATGGGATATCTCTCTTTGAAGTTTTAGATCTCCCTTGTCTTTCTTGGATCTTGTAAACCTTTTCCTTATCTTTTCTTCTTGTGTCTTCTGGTTTCCTTTATGGAAAGCTTTTGCATTTTGGATGTATTGCTACTAGAATTTGGTACCTGATTTTTTCGTAGTCTGAACTCTTATTCCATCATACTATTTGAAACTATTTGATGAATTTTTATTATTTATTTGTTCTTGAATTACCTTGTTAATACTGCCATTTAAAACGTCTTATATTACATGGGCAGGGTTCTTGCCTTTCTCCATCTTTCTCCGATTTTGAGTTGGAGGGAAATTCTTAGGATCTCATGTAATTGTGTTCATGATTGAATGTCACAGATATGTAGTGGGTTATTATTATTATTTTTGAATGAATACATAGTGGGTTATTATGGATTTATTGTTGATAAATATTGTTTAGCTGTTAATTAGTTGCTTATTATTGTAAAACCTGGATTTCTTCTTAAGCTGAGACGATTTTGTAGTTGGGTTCTGCAGCATATTTGAGTTTATTTATGTAGGTGTAATGTTTTGAATCTTGATTCGTAGTTTATTATGTTTCTGCTGAATTTTTGGAAAACTTGTTAGTAAAACTTTCATGTAAAGATGGAATTGTTTTCTATTTTTGTTAAAATATTTATCTGTGTATTTTGTTGTTAAGCCTTTTGGTTTGTTTATTTTGTTGCAGAGAGATGCGATTATTGAGATTTTCTATGAGAAGCATTTGGGTCAATTAATTGATGTCATAACAGCAGCATGTCCCTCAGAAGACATTGCTCGATCACTTGGTAAATCTTCGGGATCTGGTGGAAGAGTTGAAAATCAGATTGTTGTGAAGCCTGAAATTTTGACAAACATATGTGAATTGCTATGCTTTTGTGTTCTGCACCATCCTCATAGAATAAAGTAATGATTTGAATTCTCCTCTGCTGCAATCCTTCAGAAATGAATTTGTGACTATTACTATTCTCTTAACATGAAAATGCTTGCACGTCTCATTTTTTCAGGTGTAACTTTCTTCTAAATAATATGATAGATAAAGTTTTGTTTCTAACACGAAGAAGGGAAAGATACTTGGTGGTTGCTGCTGTGCGATTTGTCCGCGCTACCCTCACTCGTTGGGTGAGTGAGTTCATTTTGGTCTTCGAAAGTTAATACAATGGAAAACAATCCTTTAACCGTTGCTGCATGTTTTTTAATGCATTGAAACCATGTCTGAATCTGCAGGAAGAGCATTTGATAAATCACTTTGTTAAGAACAACCTTTTCAAGCCAATTGTAGATGCCTTTGTTCGTAATGGCCATCGTTATAACTTACTTAACTCTGCCATTCTAGAGCTTTTTGAGTTCATCCGAAAGGTGCCACTCTTTTTCATTTGTGTCTTTGGCTCTTGAAGTGTGCATGACTATATTCTAATTCCACTTTTTGTTCTACGCAGGAAAACATGAAATCATTGCTAAAACATATAGTGGATTCATTTTGGAACGAGTTGGTCAAATTTGAGTATTTGGCACCAATCCACTCTCTAAAAGTAAAATATGAGCAGGTATTCTCTTTTCTCTTTTTGGTTTCTTCCGCTACTAGATTTAGTGCTTTGACTGATAGCTTTTCTACAGTGTCAAGAGCCTTGTGGAGCAAGAAGCACTGTTACTGTGTCAGAGCCTAGAAAGAGAAATGATGAGCGCGCTTTGGAGAAAGAAGAGGAAGAGTATTTCAACGAGGACAGGTGTGGATTCTGTTTTAAGTAATTATGAGTGGAACTTGCTTGGATTTTTTTTATACCATGGCTGCTAAATATGGTCTCATGTAATCAGTGACGAAGAGGACACAGCATCGGCATCCATGTCAAATAATACCGAAAAAGGCCAAGCTCAACCTGTTTTATCCAATGGAGAGGCTGTAAGCTACACAGCCTCAAGGTATTGTATTATATACCTAAAAACAAAGAAAAATTATATTTTGCATAACGTTTTTCCAATATAATTAGTGTATGCACTTCTTTTAGTCCAAGATCTGGTGGGCTGGTTGACTACGATGATGATGAGGATGATGAAGACTACAAACCACCATTAAGGAAACAACCTGATACGGATGAAGATGAAGGAACTATAATAGATTCCTTTAGGTTGAAGCGGAAATTGGGTTCGAAGGATAAGGAACCTGAGCAAGTAAAGAGGCAGCGTTTTGGTAAAAATGTGAAATCAAAAGATAATAATGTGTTTGCTGCATTGTGTACGACACTTAGCCAGGCAGTGCTACCGGGTAACAAAACTGGAAACATGGTGAATGCAACTTCTTGCACAGCTGATGAGCACAAGAGCTCCGGTGAAGAAAATCATCAGGAGAATGATTGTGCCGTTTCCAGAGGGTGTCCTGATAACAGCATCAGCTCTGACGAGAATCATGTAGAGAACGAACTGGCTGCTTCTAGGAGCTGTTCTGAGCTCCTGCATGGCACTTCGGAAAACAGGCAGTTGGGTGGAGAGGATTGTGCCTTAATACCCCCGAAATCCTCACCGGAGATGGCAGTGAATGGCTCTTAAGTTGTTTTCAAGAATCAGCCAGAAGGGGCTCCGAAGGTGGTTTTATGATTCAAGTCATGAATGTGGTTGGCACCGAAAGCAGTTCCGAGCCACTAGTGTAAACGACACTATTCAGAAAGCAAACAAAGAAGGGGCAGATCAACAAAAGGTGATGAATTAGTTTTATAGCTTTCCATCGCCAAGAGGAAGGAGATACTGTATATTACCATTGGAGGTTGAAAGAATGTCACAATGTGGGCCCCATCTTCACCGCCTTTCAGTTGGCTTACGAGGAGGGCAGCTTTGAGTTTGGTAGTTGCTTTTGTAAAACATTCATCAGCATTTTGATTTTCTTTATCCGATTTTTCCCTTTTTGCTTTTTTCGTTTCTTTTTCTCAAAATTTACCTTTCTTCCTCTTGCCTCTCGTTACTTTAGCAATATAAACAAATGTGACAGAAAGGGCACAAAAATATGCCCTGCACAGTGTCCTTTTTCTTACATTTTTATTTATTTATAAATGTTTTGTGGTGGGGGTGGGTTATAACCGAGTCAAGGGTTGAGAGGCCAATTTTCTCCTATGTAATAGATTATTGTAAATTAGTTATTGAACTTACTATTATGCAATCAAACTATTTTGTCCATGATAATGGCAAAGCGCCAAGCCATTGTTTGAATATTGTAATTTATATTCTTTTCCCCTCCATTTCATGTATTTTTTGTTGTTATGGGGATGAATCGGATTATTGAACCATGAATCGTTTCTTGTTAATATCAGCAACTCTTACGAACTGGTTAACTTGATCTTTTTGTTCTTTTTTCAAAGGTATATTTGTGATTCAAGAAGTTAGGTGTACCAAACCTGGAAGTGTTAATACGTTTTCATGAAACCCTTTTGTGAACAGTGAGATATTTCATTAGGAAGAAAAATGATGTATTGAATTATGACAGATTGAAATTAAACGCAAACCAGGTTGTAGAATAAAATGATTGAAGTAAATTAGTTGTAAACACAGGTTAGTTACCATTGACTAATTAAAGGGCTCAGATATGCTCTGTGTTCCATCAAGATGACAAATGGACATATTATTATTGCGTTTAGAATGTGGATTCGGACACGGTAGGCATAGGCACCTTATTTATTTGTTGTCGTTTTCGTTATTTTTTAATCATTTTTTATAATCCATGGAAGCGCCTACCATAAATTATCCGGTGGAACACCTTAAAAATGTCTACAAGTGAGACTCTTATTTTTAGTCATTAGATTAATTTTTCAACGGTTAAATTTGTGCAGGTCCGTATTAAAAATTTAGAACGCGTCACGCAGATTTACTCTTGTTATAAATTTGACTATTGAAAAATTAATCTGACGATAAAATGAGGTAGCTGTCGACTAATTTTTCTTTTTCGTTTATGCCCTTTACCCTTTATATTTTTTACTTACTTGTTAAACAATCTACTATTTTCTCTTATTTAGAGCTTAAGAAAAAATGATTTAATTTTTATTTCTATTTATGTCCTTCACATTTTGTACTTTTTACTTGTTATCTTATCTACTGTTTTCTCCTTTATCTTACTTAGAGCTTAAGAAAAAATACTTAAATTTTGTTTCTATCTATACCCTTTACCTTTTGTACTTTTTACTTGTCGTTATTTGTTGTTTTCTCTTACTTAAAGCTTAAGAAAAAAAAAACAGTTTAATTTGTGTTTTCATATATGTCATTTACTTTTTATACTTTTTACTTGTTATTTATTGTTTTATCTTAGTTAGGGCTTAAGAAAAAGTAATCAAATTATTTAATGTTTGAATCACGTTCTAAAGGTGGCTTCCGAACTCACAAGGCTTGCCTGATCAAAATAGACAGTGCGGTCTATATGTTAAGATGAATAATATTACGTACAATTTTGTTAGTGTATCTACTATGTTCTCTTACTTGGGGCTTTTAAAAGAGTTGTCAAATTAAATAATAATGTTTATATGATGTGATAAAATGATTATTTTATCATTTTCTATAAACTAAAACCTCAAATAGTAGCACTCTTAATAAAAAAAAATTAAAATTAGTTTATATCGAATTTCTGTTTTGTAACTTTGTTTCCAATGATGTAGATCATAGATTTCATGTAGAACATTGTCATGCAGATTAATTACCATCTTTTTGTGCTATGTTCAAATAACAATCAAATATTCATTATTTGTAGTTTGTTAATATATTATACTCCCTCAATTAAACTCTTTATATAGTCATAAAATTGGATCTCTAATAGATAATAAATATGATAGTCAAATTCACGTCTTATTGTAACTGGCACGTGCACTAATTTCTAATAAAAACTTTGATATCCCTTCAATGTTATGTTAAATAAGCATTCACAGTTCGATATGTGTGGTTTTTGCACCTTAGAGTGACCGAGCCGGCGGTTTAGTTTTGCAAAAAGAGAGAACAATGATTGGACTGCTTGGAGAAGATAACTGGCCGATAATCATTCGAAAATAGTTGGTTCAGTTACAATTAGAACCGCCAATGTAAGCCTCTTTTAAGAATAAGAAAAAAAAAGCTAAAACATTCAACGAAAAATCATAGTTCATGGATACAATTAATCTCATAAATAAAGTTGAAAGTTTGGACTGCCCAGTCCAATCTTAACAGTTTGAAGAAGATATTCGAGTAGACCTTAAAAGTGAAAAGGTCGGCCCAACTCAGGCCAGGACATCAATGAAGGACTCGTTTGGTTTAACCCAAATTGAGAGCTCTGCGACTCAACTTAAGAGAAAGCAGAAACAGAGGGGGAGGCGCCAACAATAATGAAAGAGAGATCAAGGCACTAAGAAGAATCAAATAATTTTCATCAATTTTCTTCACTTTCACAATGGCAACAATCAACAAAAACTAAATGTCGTTAACTTATAATATCATACCTTTAATAAAATATAATATTTGTTGCTTATATTAATTGTTTTGAAAATTAACATCCTCAACTCAACAAATCTTTTTTTAATTGCCTAAGTTATATTCAAAATCAAATAATACCTATGCAATGCGCCAATCCAATGATCCACGGTGCAAAGTACGATAAAAGCACAAGTACGAGTACGAAACGAGCACTATTTGAATTTACCTCATTTGAATCAATTCCATCCTGTGAGTCTGCCTATTGTATCGATAAATAGCATTGTCAAAGAACAAGAAGATGAAATTGGCATTACTTGGGTGGAACGCCACAACGTCAAACGAATAAACTTCGTTCGTAAATTGATGCATAAATTGCGGACGCCATAAGCAATTGTTGTTGTCATCCTCTTGGAGCTCCCAAACTCTTAAACAGATGCGTGCCTTGCCGTTGTTTAGGCAACACAACTGCAGCCGGCCATGACATACGCCAAGGATAATTTGGGAATAAAATACTCTTTATCGCCGGTGAGTTCGGTAGACAGGTCGATGAAGCGGCAATGCCACCTCCTCCTACGTTTCATCGTTGCCTTGTGCTCCGGCATTTCATCAAACAGGTCCAAGCCAACAATGCCTGCATGGTGTAAAGCATAAAATAAATCGTTAATTTTAGGGTCCGTTTAGTTCGCTGATCGAGTTTTTAATTTGAGTTGAGATGTGACTTTATGTGAGATTTTTTACTATAGTAAAAAAGTTAGATGTAACTGTTTTTTTAGAGCTTTTTACTGTAACAAAACTCGAATTCTAAACTCGAATCGGTGAAATGAACGAGATAATAATGTCACTTTAACTTAATAGGTTTTTTTTTTCTTAAAGTCGTTTCACTCAACTAGTTGATCTATTCAAATGAACCTCTAAAAAGTTCCAATTTCTACAATAACATTGAACGAGCGACCATATCCATTGGTCACTCTAAAAAGATAACTCTAAAATAAATTTGCAAAAATGACTAGTATAATATTTTATATATTGAAAAAGAAGTTTGCCAACTGCTATAAACTATAAAGTGAACCTAGTAAAATAACATTTTTTTTAAATTATTTTTACACTAACCAACACACTCATAGTCATGCGCATGGGTCTGTTTTGAAGTTATTCTGCAAATTAAAATTTTTAAAAAGTTACGCTGATTTGTGAATGGATTGCAGATGTAATAAATTTAAGTCTCGTTTACTTTATCGATTTGAATTTAAAATTTGAGTTTTATTACAGTAAAAAACTCTCAAAAATAATCACATTTAATTTTTTTACTATAATAAAAAACTTATACATAAAATTATATTTTAACTCAAATTAAAAATTTAAATTGACGAACAAAACAGTTGACTACGAATAATATTTTTTCTCTCAAAAAATTCTTGATAGTTGACAAGACTTTCCGACAGCAAGGCCCTGACTCTATTAGGTCCCGGATTCTCGCGTGGGAGTTGACAAATAAAAATACACTTCCAATCG
>NW_010360208.1:8770-36270 GCF_000414095.1 Morus notabilis | reverse complement strand
AAAACGGCGTTTGACATAATTAAAGACAAAAAAACAGAAATAAAAACGATTTTTTATAACGACATAATTAAAGACAAAAAAACAGAAATGGAACGATTTTTTATTTTAGTGTAAAATATGAGAGAAATAAAAAAATAATTTTTTAGTTGTTTTTTATTATTATTTTTTTCTCCCCCGAGTATAGAGATATTAATGAGTTTTTTCACATCGAAAATAATTTAATTACTAAATACATTTTTAAAAATAATTTCTGTTTCTGTTTGAGATGGTAAATATTTTCATTTCTATTTTCATAAAAAAAAAATAAAATTATTTTTGAAGGTAACTTTTGTTTTTGAATTCAGTTTCTTAGGAATAATATGAGCTCTTCAACTCTTTCTCCTTGTAGGGCTAGCTGCAGGAGTGTATTCAGGTCTCACTTATGGACTGAAGGAGGCTCGTGGGGCCCATGATTGGGTACTAAGGACTCAACAAATAGTTCCTTTCTTTCATTGTATTATATGATGAACAATAAGTGCTGATCATGATCGGACGGCTGATATGCTTTCTTTGTTTAGTTGTCTTATATCTGAATATAACAGTCCATACGACATGATAAGACATTATTATGTGACAATGGAATATTATCATTACAATACACATTATAATGAGACATGCCATAATGAATTACTAATGGTGATAAATAACACACATATATATATATATATATTTTATTTAGTTTTTATGGTTTTATTTTTTTTTTTTTTGCAGAAAAATAGTGCAGTGGCAGGAGCACTAACAGGCGTGGCATTGGCGCTGACATCAGACGACACCACACATGAGCAAGTTGTGCATTGTGCCATAACTGGAGCTGCCATTTCCACTGCTGCTAATCTTCTCTCTGGCATATTCTAATGACAATTTCCTGTTTATAACTAGTAACAAGTTGTGTAATATGAGAATTTGTTCAGTACTTGCTTAATTAATAAAACCTTATTTTGATGAGATTTTCATAAGCTGTTTAATTTGCTGTTGATTTTTTTTTTTTTTTTTTTTAATTTGGTTGAAGTTGCGTTTGTTTGGTTATCATCGCCAAGAGTATTGCTTTGGATACTTGGCGTTCCTTTTTTTAGCGGCCCCCTTTTCCGTTCCATGGTCAATCCATAAAATAATTTATGTTGGAAACAGTGCCTATAGATTAAACGACATCGAACGTAGAACATGGCAGAAACGGCAAGCTGAATGAAAAAGAGAAAACGACACGTCGTTAAGTGGTTGGAAATTACTAGAACATCATCACACTTCAAAAACGACACGTCTTTTGGTGTGGTTGTAAAATGTCGAGGATAACATCATACTTCTAAGAACTAACCACTCGTTTGATCCAACTCAAAAAGCGGCACGTCGTTTTAAATGGAAAGAACGACATCAAACTTCTAAAGAAGACTTCGTTTGGTGGCTGAAAATGGCAAGAACGACATTCAACTCAAACTACGACACTTCTTTTGTGACTGAAATGGGATTGCAAGCAAAACTTTCCAAATGGGTCCCAAAAGAGTGTAAGTGGGAGTCCTCTGCCTCCTCATAAATATTCTTTTCCTTCATATAAAGTGAAACAAAAAGGGTTCGATTGGTCCGCGTACTCAAATTAGTTTTGGTTCGCATACGAATCAAAATCATGATTCATTAGTGGGAGTTCAAATTAATTTATTCGCGTACTCAAATTAAAATCATGGTTCATTGGTGGGAGCTCAAATTAGTTTATTCGCGTACTCAAATTAAAATTATGTTTCATTGGTGGAAACTTTGTGAGAGAAAATTTTGAAAAGAGAAAATTTTAAAATTCAAATTCTATTGACGGAAATTTTATGAGATAAAATTTTAATAATTGAACTCTCTCACAAAACTACTGTACTTTATGAGAGAAAATTTTAATAATTAAACTCTCTCACAAAACTACTGTAGCAGAATCGTTTGGACCCAAAAACAACATATCAGTCTTGGAGGGAATTAGATTCTCCTAACTTACACCTCAAGCAAAATGAACTCTCTGATATAATAGTAAATTAGTCACTATTAGTGTTTGAAATATCTTCCTTGTTACTGAAAATCTCTCTCTCTCTTGGAGCTGTAATCAAAGACTCCCAAGATGAGTACTATGATATTTTGCCGTGAATGGTCAGTCACCCAATTTCTTCTTTCATTCTCACCACTCACCACAACATATATAAACATGTATATATGTGTCGTGTGTGTGTGTATATTTATGTGTATTAGTAATGAGGTTGAAAATTTTGCAGTAACAACATTCTATATCCAAAGGAGGACAGAGCCAACAAGACTCTCCTCTATGCATGCCGCAACTGCGATCACCAGGTATCATGTCGTTTCCAATGTAGTTGTTGTTGTTGTTTTTTTTTTTTTTTTTTTTTTTTTTTTTTTTTTTTTTTTTTCATATATAGAAATTCATGTTATTTTCACTATCCTTTTCTGCCTCAAGACCTGCTTTTTCTATAAACTGTACTTGTCCTTGTCATTTATAATAAACCAAATTACTAGCAAATGATTAGAAAGTTCATATGGCTCATGACAAACTTATTATCTTGTTCGAACTTTTCTGTTAGAATCCTTGCCGGGCTATTATTATTTGTACTATTTTGTTTTTTTTCTTCTGATATGTAGACAATCATGATTTTCTTGATTGCTTACATTTCAAACGTTTTTTATTGCAATTCCTTGTGCTTCAATGATCAGTTGGTGCATGATGTCACATGAGTAAGAATTGTTTGAAAAGAAAAACAAAGTAGCTTTACATAATATATGTATATATCTCTTCTTTTGTATTTATGTAGTATCTTGATGATTCTAATGGGCGCGTTTGGAACTCGTTTTAAAATGATTTTATTATTTTTTTTATGAAAATAAAAATAAAAACGTTTTTAATCTCAGATATAAATAACTTTTAATCGGATTTAATCGGATATAGAGCTGTTATTTTAACGAGATTCAACCGGTAATCCAACCGACTACTAGATGGTAATTAACTATATTTCTGTTGACAAAATTCCAACGTAAACATCTTTATTTTATTAATTGCTCTCCAAATTTCTTCTACAAAAAGCGAAGATGAGAGCAGGATATCGCTGTGATTCCTTTTTTTATTTCAGAAAAAAAAAGAAAGAAAGTGCAGTTTACACAAGTTCGGAATACAACTCGATTGAGTAGTTTGGCTAGGTTTGGACATATTTAAAGTGGACAAGAAGTTGCAAAAATTACCCAATTGGTGATTTGGTACGTCTTTTTCATTATTATAAGTTTGGGATACAACCCGATTAGCCAAAAAAGAAAAAAAATTTGGGATACAACTCGAAAGTAAAGAGAAAGAAGTATGATTGGACAAAAGTAGCGAGATCGCATTGCAAAAAAGCAAGCGGACCAAGAAAGTAAAAAACTTATTAATATCTCTCTTTCTCTCTCTTTTTCCGCTCAAGAGAGGAAAAAATAAAAATAAAAAATGAAAAACGACTAAAAGTCATTTTTCATTTCTCTCCCATTTTACACTAAATCAAAAAATTATTTTCATTTTCGTTTTTTGTTTTTATTACGTCAAATACCGTTTTTATTTTTTATTTCTCAAAAAACGTGAAAAATAAAAACGGAATCAAACACGGCCATAGTGTTTATGTTCTTTCATGGCATTTAATTTGTTGTTCTCTTAACTGAGCAGGAGGTTGCTGAGAACAACTGTGTCTTCAGAAATGAGTTAAATCTCTCGGTACGCGCTCAGATATTGCAGGATGTAACCGCAGATCCAACTCTTCCTCGGACTAGGACGGTTCGTTGTGCTCAGTGCAGCCATGAACAAGCTGTCTTCTTTCAGGTCAAAGTTCTCAGTCTTGTCTTTCAGTTGTTATTGTTCTTGGTAGTTTATTTTTTTTTTGTCATTGTGAATCTCTCTGTAGTACCAAGATCATCTACATGTAGCATGATCTATCTCCAATGCAACTATATAATTTTGACTTCTTCAAATGAATTAATCATGACGGGGGAATGCGAATTGTTGTTCCTTTATTAATGAGTCTTGAAAATACTCTCATTTGCCGTATTTAATAATATCAATTGAAATATCAGTCACATGAATTGGTATCTAAAGGTTACTAGGCCTAAAATCCATCTTCAAAAAAATTTGGCAACCAACATTTTTCAAACATATGCTTTCCATGTCATATTTAACCTTAAATATTGGTAATCTAATAAGATCCGAAGTTGAATTGAGGAATTGAATAGAAAAGTAAAATTATTGATATTGATGAAGTAATTGAAGGAGATTACAAGATAGATTGATAGATGTTCGAGATGTCTGCTAACTCTCTCAAGGGTTTTTCAATTTATTCTGATCCATCCTCCGTCTTTAGTCTCTTTCTATTTCTTATATACTACTACTAACTAGCTAAACAAACATAACAAACCAACCCTAATAACAAATCACTAACCACTTATTATATTGATTACTAATTACTAACATAATCCTATCATAATCCTCCTCCCAAAGGCCAAATGGATCATCATGCCGTGATATTTTTTGCAATTTATCTCTAACATCCTTTCTAACTGCATAGAGTAATACTTCTTCTGGTTCTTTGAAATTCTAATCTTGTCGTTTTATTTTCCCTCATCTTTTCTAATTGTGTATGCAGGCAACGGGTACAGGGGAGGAGGGGATGACATTATTCTTTGTTTGTTGCAATCCCAACTGTGGCCATAACTGGAGAGGTTGACTTTCATTCGTGCACCGTATTATTCAAATACAATTAGTGAACAAAACTTGTAATAATAACTTCTTAAGCCATTGAAAAGTCTCAAACATTTGACTTTATCCCCTGGTTGGGGGCCATATATCAAGATTACTAGATGACAATACAACTCAATACAACGCACTTAAATAATCCAATCTCACTACTCACGATTCGTTTCGATACTTTTTTTTTTAATAATCAATTGACTAAAAAATTATGGCCAATTGAGGCTAGCTCAATTAGTGTTAAGTGGGTGCATCAATTGTTTTCTATGTATTGAGTTCAAGTTTCAAAGTATGCAATCGAAAAAGAAATCGACAATAAAACTAAAATTTGTTGCATCAAGATAATTTGGGGTCGGTTTTACGTTTTAACTCTCTCACACACAACTCGTGTATTGTTTTTCGTCATTTTTTTTTAATGATAAATTGGTAGGACTAACTTAATCAGATTAAGAGCTCGTTTGGTTTATGAATTAGAACTATGATATTATAATCATTTTTTATTTACGTGTGTTTTTTGTGAGAAAAAATATTGTAATGAACATGAATCATAATTCGAATAAGAGAACGAATCCTCTAACCAAACGGGCTCTAAGACAATTTTAATAAGATACTTCAAAATGTAAGTAACCAAAGTGAGATAGTGTAGAAGTCGTAAACCATTTTTGGAATCAACTCTTATTTTATTTAATTTCTGTAAAAACGACAACAAACATTTTCTCTTTCCGAAAGAAAAAACGCCACTAATTTGTGAACGACAACAAAACAAGGAAGAAACCGATGGAAGTGGGCGTAGCATCCGGAAAAGACCATAAATAAAAAGGGAGGGAGAACGAAAATCAGAAGACAGAGAAAGAGGAGAGAGAGAGAGAGAGAGAGAGAGAGAGAGAGAGAGAGAGAGCCCGCCAAAGGACATACTGAAAACCTTGCGAAGATGAGTACCATGAAGTTTTGCCGCGAATGGTGAGTGACCCATTTCTTCTTTTCTTCTTCTTCTTCTTGTGTATGGTTTTTCTCTTTGGTATTTTGTGAGAGCAATTCAATAATAATGTTTTTTGGATTTTGAGCACAGCAACAACATTCTGTATCCCAAGGAGGACAGAGACCAGAAGATTCTCCTCTACGCTTGTCGCAACTGCGATCACCAGGTCTTCTGCGTCTTTCTTCTCTTTTCTCTGCAAATTTAGGGTTCTTTGTCGTTGAATTCTGTGCAATGTAGTAAATAATCTTGTTGAGTTATTAGCACTTGTTAAAAATCTCAGAGAAAGTTTTCTACTTTTTAATGCAAGGTCCTTGCTTTCTCCACAAATTTTCATCACATTTTAACTTAAATTCGAGACGATTTAGGGTTCGTTTAGTTATTCATTCATTCAGTAGAAGAGTGAGAACTTTTTTTTTTTGGGTTGAAAGAATTAGGGGAAATGTGATATATTTAAATCTACTAAAAGGCAATAAAACCAATAAAAATGTTAGGTTAATTTTGATAAGATGTTATTGAAGCTCTAGAGAACTTTCAAAGTCTTCTCAAATCTCTTCTAGAAGGTCCATCCTTTCAGGGGAGCCATGTCAAAACAGGTCCTTAATATCATGTTTGAGGCTCTCTATAGAAATTTCTACCATTTTTTTAAAGTATTTATTATTATTATTATTATTATTTTTCAAAGCTAAGTGCTTAGTCCTTTTTGAGATAGAGAAATTAGTTATGCATTAGGCACCGTATCAATCCCCTTCTTATCAATCGAAAAGGTAGTAATTTTTCTAGTTACCCTATTCTTTTAACGCATACTCTATGTATGAGTTTATATCCTTCTTTTAATATTTACAAGTTAATGCCCAATTAGTCCTTTTTATATGTTGTGAAGATCCTCATAAATTCTAGTTAACCTTTATCATTATGTCAGTTTTTGGCAACTTATTTTGCTCTTTTGTTCAATATAGTTCAAAATGAGGAAAGGTTGTTAGAGAAGAAAGGCAAGTTGATTTTTGATACCCCTTTTGTAAGAGTGAATTATCACTCTTTTTTTAATGCTAGTAAATTAAAAGCAATTGGCAACGGGTCGATGTTAGCTCCTATTGTGACATGCTTTTGTTTTGTTTGCTGCTTATCGTAGTGCCTATTCTTTCTTCCCCCCATGTAATTCATTTATTTATAATTGCCTTAATGTTCTGCAGGAGGTTGCTGATAACAACTGTGTCTACAGAAATGAGATACATCACTCTGTTGGAGAACGCACTCAGGTATTGCAAGACGTAGCTGCTGATCCGACTCTTCCTCGGACAAAATCTGTACGTTGTGCTCAGTGCAACCATGGTGAAGCTGTCTTCTTTCAGGTTAAATTCCCTCTCTCTATCACTTATTATTATCGTTATCAATAGTTATTTTTTATTGTCATATTACTGCAAGTTTCGCATTGGATCAGAGGAAGGCCACTACTGAGACTAGCTGATAACCAATTGCATAATCTTCATTTGGGTTACACTATCAATCTTGAGAGCACGAGTTGATTGCTTTAGAGAAAATTACCAAATCCCCCCTTCAGCTTCAAGTGAAATTTAACCTTTAACCTTGTTTTGAAGTGGTTCTAATCTTTGCTCTAATGTCGCGTGTGCAGGCGACTGCTAGAGGCGAGGAAGGGATGACATTGTTTTTTGTTTGCTGCAACCCCAATTGTGGACACAGGTGGAGAGACTGATTTTCATCTGCGCCACTGATTATGTCGAAGCCTTGGCGTGATGAAACAGCATTTCTTCCTCACAGACCGTTACTAACTGAAATGTTAATGGAGTTTTTCAAGCCTTGTCAATGACAGGATCCATTTCATTTAATTTGATGGTTGCGAACTGTTAACATCAAAAATTCAGTTTTAGCATGATGGTCTTGCCACTTCATGCCACAAAGAAAGTTTTATTGTGTGTTCTTTCTTGCCCAGCTTTTCACCCCCATTTTTTCTCCATTTGTCTCCGCTGCTAGAGGATGAAAAGTAATATTCTTGACACCGTTAACGAACTAATAGTGATGATTATCAAAAACCAAGTCTTATTTTTTAAGTCTTACAGGGTTGGAGAGTTGCATTCATTTGTCTAATTTACACATGAGGGTACGCATGAGAATAACCAGTCTTTATAATTTGTACAGATTCTAATTTACACCCTTGGCCACTGTCATCTGATAGTTCACCTTTTGCTTTGAATTTATTTTTTTTCTTTTTGTCAAAAGGATCTGAAAGAAAGTACTTTCACAATAAAAATTTGAGAGCATAGACTTCACATTGTCCCATGCAACGTCAACATTTACAGCCAGTCTGATTAACATGACTTGAATCCATAATTCTAATTTTATTCTCACAAAAAATTGAAATTAAAAAATTTCTCTTATAAAATTTAAACTTAAAATTAAAATCACTGGTTGGTTCGAATGCGTGAACTAAATGAGCATTAGTTGTTGAATTGCATCTCTTTTGAAACACCCCATAACTAAGCGGAATACCCCACAGCCAGCCATTAAAAAGAAAAGAAAAGAAAAAGTTGTGTAGACCAACGAGAAAACAATATATGGAATTTTTTTTTTTTTTTCCTCTTCTCTTGTTATTAATGGTGTTATCAAGTGTCTATACAAGAACGAATCCTCCGGTAGAAAATCTGCACATCCAACCAGAGCTAATCTAATTTCCTTTGCTCTTTATTTCCCCTCTAGAAAGAATACCCAAGAGATTAAACAATTTCAAAAATTGGATCTAACGGGTAAGAAGGAAAACACGTTGAAGGAATCAAGATATCTACACCAAGAAGGGGGAGCAAACCCCCGCAGGCCGCACCAACCTCCTCACTAATGATTAATCTTCCTACAAAACTTGTCAAATTGTGTTTCTACAAAGATGAAAACGTCCTCGTCAACCAGTCCGATAGGCGTTTTAACTTCACCAAAAACTCCGGCTTGTTTCCCAAGTATTGCTCAGCATTCGACAGCATGATCTCGAAATCATGCCTCACCGCCTCCAGACTTCGATAATAGTTGTTTTCCAACCTACATTTGATCACTTCAAAAGATATTGGCACCGGAAACCTGAGGAAATTCAACAAACCCAGATCAGCATTTCACATTCCACGTTGAATAGGAAAGAAATGAAGCTACAAGATTGTAAATGTGAGGGCATTCACAAAATGTTTGACTTCCAAGGACAAGCTAAGTATTAGGATTGCTCAAATTGTTTGAGCATTTATTAACAGTGGGACTAAAGGACGGCTAGTGTACCTATTTAAAAAAGTTGTCCTCTGTGAAAGCTGCCTCAGATGATTGATTCCATACCGATCCTGAAATGCATGAGGAAAGATTAACAAAATTCGCCATTTAACATTCACGATAAAATGCAGTTGCTGCAAAAACTACTGTTTTTCCTCTTTTTGGGGGGGATGGGGTTTCAAATTGAGTTTGAATACCTGTGGAGGTTTGCTTGACTTTTCTAGTTTGGCAAAGGCGTCCTTGAGGTTTTCTTTGCTATTGACATCGATATGAGGATGCTTCCATAGACCATCGATATCAAAAAGCTCCCAGGGGCTATGTAAATGTGCTTCTGTAGTGTCATCCTTGTACTTAACAGTACAAGTCTCCCATGGACTATCTGGAAATTCTTCAGATTTCGCCTTAACGGTAAGAATCCTACAAAGCCACCAACTACCATCTTCTTCACCCTCATCTTTCCACCAGACTTGACATTTATCCCTGCGTGTCCAATTTCTCTGTATAGCAGCATCATAGCGAGCTCTTTCGACAAGGAAGTCGGGGAAATCGGTCATTTCGGGTAAAGTCATCCTAAAGGATCTACCATACACGCTGGAAGCAGGATCTACGAATTCAAGTGTCATTTTACAGCAGCTCTCCCCAGATCCCGGTAGTGAAGAATAGTCGAGCTTTTGAACTTTGCAAAATTCCACGTCTCTTATCTCTTCTTTTATTGATGTCCAAGGAGGGTGTTCTCTCGACCGATTATGTTCTAGATACTCCTGATGCCCCTGAAAGAAAAAGAAAGGTTCTCAACATAAATCAGTAAGATTAGTAACATTAAAACCATCAAAGCCGAGACAAATTGAATGAACAGAATTCATCATAAAAATTCCTCGAGTAACTAACCTGTCTCAAATACACTACTTCATCCCCTAGCTGGGGAATGTATCGGGAGCCTTCCTCAGGTGTAGTTCGCATTAACCACGTACCCTTTCTTGATGATTTATTTGACTTCCTTACATCTATTGGACTCGTCTCTTGAACATGATAACTGCCTCTCCTATTTCTAGTGGACCTCAATCCAACTGTCATCCCAGAACTTAATCCCCATTCTTCACGTACCACTTGATTTCTGCTCCTGGAACCATTCTGGGTATTTCTGAGTTTGTACCCTGATTCAAGTCCTTGATCCAGCTTAACTTCGTCAGCCGCAACATTTGGACTACATGTAGAGGCCTTCAATCCAATGGATTGATCAATTGAGTCGTCTCCAACACTCAGATTGTTGCTTATATTTGAAGTGCTTCCTCTCCCATCACCATTACCTTCCACGGCAGTTTTCCCCTTATGGGATTTAGTCCTTCTATAAACAGCCGTAAACATTTTATCTCTACGTAAATGAGACTCCATCAAGTCCTTTACACTGAACTCGGCATTCTTATCACGTTGAGTGTCAGATTCCCGTGGACCACCATCAACGTGATCTGAACTTATTCCATTGGCCATATCATCCACAGGCACAACCAAGTCTTGTTCCATGTCCAAAGGATTGTCATGTAAGGACTGACAATTGCCATTCTCCAAGTTTCCAGCAAATGATTTCTCCTCCTGTTCGCAACGACTTTCAGGATCTCTAGAAGTCATCTTCAGCCTCAACTTTGTAGAACTTATTCGGGGGTCATCAGTTCGTTCAAGTTGAACACTAACCTTGTTCTCATCATCGACTGAAGAGGCAGTTGCATTGCCCGTAGCCATGTCATGGGATTTTGGCGTTTTATCATCATTCCTACATTCAGTAGAACTTGAATGCTCTATACCATTGGCCATACTACAGGCATTATCCCCCATAGTTCTCCCATCTGTTAACACCACTCCATCCGCGCCGACCTCATGTTTTTGTATTTGTACATCAGTGGCAGCATTACTCTCAGTTTTCACATATCCACCGAAGTCATTGTCTTTTTCACGACAACCTTCGAGACACAAGTTCGTCCTAAATAATGCATTTGATGGTGTAGCTTCATCAAGCCTGAGACGCCTGGATGAACGAGCTTTGAAGCCACCCCATCTGATTTTCACATTTTTATAACCTTCTGAAAAGCTTAAACGATCAACTTTATCTAGATCTGCTTCCTCTTGTCTTCCAATTGTGTTGCGCTTTGCATCATCGTCAGGACACTCCCGGGGATCTTGGAACTTTACACTATTCCCATTTCTATCAATTGCTTCTATAGGAAACATTGAGGATGGACCCACCAAATCAGTCTGGTCATTAGACACTATGCTCTGTCTGACCACAAGTTTATTTGACTCTCGCACTGGTAATCTGAGGACCAATCTTGTCCTATTTCCAGCACTCATATGAGATTCAGGAACTTTCGGATGGTTGACGAATTCCTCAGACTCATCCACTGAAATCTCTTTTCCTTTTATGTGTTTCTTTTGCTCATTTTGCAGATATTTTTCAGATCCATCACTCTCAATGTTTGAGTCTTGAAGCGTGGATTCACTTTCTGATGTATCAGCTTCCAACCCCTCTTCATCTTCTCCATCAGTAGACGTCCCTGTAATTTTAGAAAACAGAGTAAGTGCGTTGCGAGCCGCAGCCCTTTGAGGCCTCAATGATTTTGAGGATGATGATTTTTTTCTTGAAGCTTTTTGGCCACTTTTTGGTTTCCTAGTTCTATGGTTCCTTAGCGGGTTTCCATCACCCTCATCAAAATTTCTCCTTTTCACACGTCTTCCAGAAGATGTCATGATCTCAGTCTGAAGCAATAAAACAGTGGGGGCAGTGAGTTAATCATAATCAAGCAAAGAAAGGCTTGAAGAAAACCCTTATAACAACCTCTCTCTCTACAGAAGAAAGAAATCAAAGTAAAAACTTACTTCAGCCTTTTGCTTTTTCCTTTTCGACCTGCGGAGTTGATCCGATTGAGTGTCCTCACCCTCCCCATCTCCTGTACTGCACTCAGAGTCAGCAGAGGAATCGGAACTTATAGTTCCTTGCCCGCCCCCCATCGAATAACCTTCAGGAATGTTGTACTCTGAATCATTATCATCACTTTGCATTTCAATTTCTGGTTCCCAATCCATTACATCAAGAAACTCCGGGAGCGATTCAGCCAATATGTCCAGGTCTGCCAAGGGCAGCATTTGGAATTCCAGATCTAGAGTAAAGTCAGGTCCAGTAGCAAGTTTAAGAGAAGTGGGTTTCCATTCAAAACCCAGAGCCCCTAACCGCCTCTGCTGGTATGCACTCTGGTAGGGTTCTGGATATGGTATCATGGCTGGCAGGTTCAAAGCATATATACAGCTTGAGAAAGTGAACCTAGTAAAAAATAAAAAATAATTCCCCCAACAAACCCAAACCCCCGAGCACACACACACAGCAACAAGCCATTCAAGTTAGAGAAAACCTGAGTCACATAGAAGATCTTGCATATTCCGTCGAAATGTAGTGATCTGAGTTTCCTGATTCAATTAAAGTCACACTAGTAAGCGACCATAAAATTGAATATATGAAAAATCTAATAGCACTCTATTGGCAAGTTTTTTAAACCTTCATGTTGTACGTAAAAATGTCTAGTAGTTGCCAGTTCGAATCCTACTCTAATATCACATTGGTAAGGTACTAAAACACAGTTAAAAAAAAAAAAAAAAAAAAAAAAACTAGTAACTGCCGAGATTTAAACATGATCAACCAACCTGATCAAGTACATTCCCGTAGGTATCTTGAATAAGGGGCCGGTAATCACCAAGGAAAAACTGCCAAAGGAGTGCGAACTACGATTGAGAACATCCTTTAAAATGAAATCTTTGACTCCAACTAATCGGATAACTCATGACCAGTAATGATGCATCCTTTAAAATAAAAGAGAGAAGGGGAAAAAAATACGAAATTAGGTACCTGATCATATTTTGCATCCTTTTGGGATTCCCCTTGTCCTGTGTTCAATACATAGAGCTGCCCAACATCATCAGACAGTATAATTGACGTCCCATCCCTACAATGATGGAGAAAAAAATTGTAACAACATCATAAATCAATGAGTTAGATTCCAAGACCCCACCGATTTTATCACAAATGCAGAAGAATGCAAAAGGTTAATATGAGCATCAAGATCCAAGGAAACAAAGAGCCGAATAAATAGTAACAAAAGTTATTTCTGTTGTCACGTTGACCAAACAACTTAATCAAATAGACAATGCATTAAAAAGAAAATCAAATAACAATGATAATAGCAATGGACTTACGGTGAAAATTTCCCATCAACAAGTTCGAAGCGCGACATTTCATAGATCCTTATTGGTTTCCCTTCCCATATCTAGAATAACAAGTAGAAAAAGTCAAAACTCAGAAGCATCCGGCAAAACACAGAAAACAAGGAAAATTTGAAGAAAAGTAAAAGGAACAGGAAACTAACATCCCACACAATGGTTCTTCCGTCATAGCCAGCACTCATAGCTATCCGGGGATTAAAAGGGTGAACATCCAGAACATACGTCTGTCAAGAACTTAAGTTAGCATAACCCCATTCATCGACTGATCAACACATCAACATTAGACATGCATGAAAATAGAAAAATAATTCACATTTGAAATCCTCCAATCAACATTACGTTATTTCACTTCGAATCACTCAGACAGGGAATGAGGTCACCATCAAATTAAGTAGCAGAAATGTTGCAACCAATAAAAGATGTAAAATCACCAGACAACTTATTTGTGGAAAATCAAAACAGAAAGCGCACCTTTTAACTCAGTTTAATAGTCTTCCCCCTCTCTCAAAGAGGAAGAAGAAAAAGGAGAAGACACAAAATTAAAGATCAAGCCACTTACAGAATCACTATGACCAGTTAAAGAATGTACTAAGCTACCATCGGATGCATTCCATACGCATATTCTGTTATCTGCATCATAAGAAGAATACAATGTTGTGAAAGATTATACAACAAAAGGAGCTTAAAAAACAAAAACAATACTTGATCACATAATAATAAATATAGGTATTTTTGTACAACACTGCACAAGAGACAAAAGTTGTACAGCAGAATGGTAAATGATTGAAGAGAGAGGGAATGGGGTTGGTAAGATAAAACCTCACGTGAGACCAGAAGCTTTCACTTGCTTTCAAAACATACAACAAATCAATTCCAGTTCGAGAAAAGACACCCCCAACCTCATACTTGCAATATACGTAAAAAGAATGAAATAAGCAAGTTACCCATAAGGGCTGCAAGAACAAAACGATTGTCAAGGCTCCAAATAATCATATTAACACCCCGAGGAGTAGGAAGAATTCTTTGACGAGGGCCTCCTCGTGGAGGTTGAGGGGGCATTGGTGGTGGTGGAACTTTGAGATGATATGCCCGTGTCCAGCGGCAAGCTTTCACCTGGAACATAAAAACAGAAACACAGCATTTCATTTATGGCAATAAAAAGAATGTGAGGACTTAAGGTATCACTCATAGTTTGAAAGGAAAATAAAACAATTTCATGACTTACAATAAAAACCTTTTTTGGAAACCAGAAGCCTAGAAATACAGGGAACAAAAATCTATTATGAAACTTACATGCGATCTGCGTGATCTTGGTATCCAAATAATTGCACTGCCATCGCGAGAACAAGTAACTATGTTGTCATGAGTGAACCTGGAAGCAATGAATTATGTACGACTTAAAAGATGACTAACATTAACTATAGGAACAATGAAAAGTAGTTGTACCTAAAATTCAAAAGGTTAAATAGCAGAAAAGTAAATAACATAAACCACAACACAAAAGCAATTGCGACGCAACCTTCAAAAGAGAAGGGAAAAGAAAACATACCAGGAATTCTTAAATTTTGGAATATTTTCCTCCTTCAAGGCGTCAGCTGTCATAAATCTAGATGTTACAGCATGGCCACTGCAATATAAGAAGCATTATGTACATCAGCAAGAAAATAGTACGAATAAAAGTTATTTCTTTTTCCCCTTGAAACCTACACGGACTAACCTAAATTGTACATAGTTGACATCGTTCTCATGCCCAGATAGCACATCTATCTCATGATTTGGTTGGTCTGAATCATCAGGACTTGATTTTAAAGCACTCCACACCTGCAAGTAGTTAGGAATTGTACGTTTGCAATGCACTTTTGAAAAGATAATGATGCGTTTGCTCCTGATGACGACAAACTTGGGATTTGCTGAAATAATAACATAAACAAGAAAGACTAAAGAGAATCGTTTACCCTTGCAAGTGTGTCTGAGCTACCAGTGACAAAAACTGTTCCACTAGAATTAAACGCACAACAAAAAATTTGATGGTTTTGTGCAACAACACTTGAGGAAGGCCCGTTGTTTCTTCCTGAAATCAATCAAATTAGTATAAACAAAATCCTCTCTGCAAACTAAAAGTTTGGACTCTATCAGAACATAAAAGAGAAACTAACCAGCCACATTATCTGAAGGCCTTGGAACATACAGCCGTGGTCTTAGCTGAGAGTTTCTAGCATCCCAAATTCTACACGTCCCATCATCAGATGAACTGCACAAAGAAATATCCATATTGTGAGATATACTTAAAATGATCCATACCGTGAGGAAAAATTAAAATGAACAAGGTTGAGAAAAGACAATTATTCATGGCAATTACGGTTTATTTATACAAAGATAGGGTGACAAAAAAGATAGCCTTACGACAGAAGTTGGTACACAAAACCAGGTCTGGGACTAAAAGCAATGGCAGTAACAGCTCCAGTATGTCCCCTCAATACTGAAATTGGCTGGCCATCGGGCAAACGCCACTAAAAGGACCAAAAGTCATAGAATTGAGCAACCCGCCAAAAAAAAAAGAGTGAGAGAGAGAAAAAAGAAAATATGGTGAAGAAGGGTGAAGAAATACATTTAACAAGAGAGAATGCGTACAACTCTAATTATACAGTCGTTTGACGAGGATGCCACCACAGCATTGTTGGAACTCACTGCCAGGTCAGTGATGTCACCCTATAAAGTGTACAAAGAAATGGGAAAAAGATAATAATGATTATAGAAAAATTTTATAACAATGACATATATTTATAAGTATGTCAGTTATAGCCATATAGGCCGCAAAAACTCACTTCATGACCACGGCAGCTCGCCAAGCAATATGCTGTATCCATTGACCAGATCTTCACAAGGCGATCATCTGAACCAGTAATAACATATCTCCCTGTGCGGTCATATATAGCTGCAGAAGACATGTCAAGATTAGCCACCATCAGAGCTCAAACACAGTTTTAAGATAAGTTTGTCCTTCACATACTCAGAAAAGACTTGCCATTTCCTCATAAAAAAGTTCAAATAACTTTTCATAAGAAATTACGTTAACCAAAATTAAAGAGGATTCTGCATAATATATAATAATAATAATCTGCAGCTTTCCAGGAATATCATAGCATGAAGTTTATGTTGCAACTTTAGCATATTGCTTAAGCTTCTTATATACATGCACAAACACCAAAGACAAACCAAACTATTAATGCACATGAATAGTTAATCCAGGTAACCATTTATAGCTGGAACAAGCCTTATACTCTCAATAGTATCCAACATCATGTGAAGTCTAAGCGCCATGAAACATAGCAAATGAGAACATACCACAATAGACAGCATTCCGATGTCCCCTTAGCCTCTTGATATTTTGCATCTTCTGAACCATTGTTGATGGTTTTGCAATTGCATAACATGCCGCACGAATAGATGGCGCCCGATGGTGCCTAGCAAAACCTCCGCCAATCTCCCTCAAACTTAATCCACGAACCTGATCAGCTTTCATGTGAGGCCAACGCATATAAGCAGGGGGTTGCCTTATGTCATTGTCTACTTTATCCCTATCATCTGGATAAAAACGAAGATTCCATAACTAATCACGTAAAAACAGAAAATTAGCTCACTAAAAAGTAAATGAAAGCAACAACAAGAACTATGGCAATGGAGATAAAAAGAATCACGGAAAGAAGAAACATGACCAAAAAAAAAATGATGGGAACAACATATCGAATTAAGTTTACAAGTGCATTGGGTTTCAGCTTTATAGAACCTTAACCAATATGAGATCCTCCATCGAATCATAAAATGGGGGTTCAACTTTCCAAGTACATATCATAAAAATTAAAACAAAACTCTTAAAGTAATTTCACCTAAGCGAAGGAGTGAAAATGAACCAGTTCCCATAAGAGTAGGTACATCAGCAGCGTTTGGAGCATTCCCACCACTTATACCCCGTGAAGGAGGAGCTGTACTTATAATCAACTGCTTTAGAAGCTTTACCAGGTGATCCTTTTCGACATGTGAATACCTAAATAAGCAAAAATAATGAAAAAATAAGTTACATTATTTCTAAAGAGAAAAAAAATTGGCATAAGAATCTTTTGTTTGATTTCTAACAGTCACAAACAAAAAAATAAGACATTGGAAAAATAGGATTACAGATTCCATTCAACATAAACAAAGAAAACGAATTAGTTGATTATTCACATACCTCTCCACCAACATATTGTAACTCAAAGGAAATGACTTGCCATCGTCATTCTCATCCCCACTATGTAACCCGTTCCTTGAATACCACGCATGATATCTTCTGGGTAAAAGTTGATGTTCGAGAAGCTCATTCCAAAACTGCCCATAAGTTCTACGACAGGGCCCAGCTGAAAGGAAATGCATGATAAGAAAGTAAACTTCTCTGAGGTCGATATCCACATCAGGTTCCACAGCAAGACTCGTCTCTGAATCCACAAAACGAGTATCCTCATCCATTGCCCTGGAGAAATTCAAAGGCTTCACGCTGACAGATGGCGCTTCACCTGAAGGAACAAATTTTCGAAGTGCCATGGCTCCCGCAAAACCTAGAAAAATTACATTTGACAGTTAAAAACCTAGATTTATGGGACTCGATAATAATCATGAGCAAAGCAAATGCATAAATATTAAACAAGAAGGTGAAACTCATGGATCGGAGAAAGATAAAGATTGATAAGAGATGACTAATATGTTTCACTATTTGGAAATAGCTGTGTCTCTTTCCCCTTCCATCCATTTAAACAGTAACTATCTTAGATCTCAACAAGTGTTTAGAGACAAATAACCATGCTTAAAGAAGCTAAAATCTAAAACCAATTTTTTTTATAAAAAATAGCTCCTAAGATTCCTAACAAAAAGCACTAAACTAACAACCGAAAAAATGGAAAATTCAACGTAAAACCGAAACCTTTTACATTCATTGAAATCCCCCCCCCACCCCCCCCCCCACCCCCCCCCCCCCCCAAAAAAAAAAAAGAAAAAAAAAAAAAAAAAAACAAGAGGAAAAATTAAAGGTAACTCAAAACCTTTTACATTCATTGAATTAGAAGCACAATCCAATTTATCTCCCAAAATTCCCACCACAAAGCGCACAAAATGTAAAATGTAAGGTAACCAAAATCCTTTACATCCATAGAAGAACAAATCCAATTTATCTCCTAAAATTCCTATCACAAACCCTAAATTGACAACACAAAATGGAACATCCATGGTAAGCAAAATCATTCTACATTCATAATTGAAGAAACAATCAAATTCCTAGAAGGAGGCATAATTAACGTCCCTGAATTTAGGGTTAATCAAAGCACACAAAAAAAATAAAAAAAGACTAACCTTTCAAATAGGTTGTGAATTAAACCAGATGGGCGGTCCCAGAATGCTAAATTTGTGAAGCCCTGACCTTGCACAATCCATAACACATTCCTCTCTAAAATAAATAAATAAATAAATAAAACCCTAAATTCAATTCTCAGGCATTGAAATACTAATTGCCAAACCAAAACTGAGAAAGCATGCACATGTTCAATATATAAATATATATAATATATATACATATATACAAACACACACACACGCACATATATATATATATAACAAATCGTTTCCTATAAGAAAAACGAAATAGAAATTGAAAGAAATATTTGGATTCTAACTGCCATTACCTTTGACGGAGAATTGTTTGGGGCTGTGAATACGGCGTCGTATCAGAAGCGGAATGCAGGTTTTGGTTCCAGAGTTCGGAGACAATGGAGATCCAAGTTCCAATATCAAAAAACCTCAAACCAAAAAAAAAAAATGCAAAAAAAAATTGTGCAAATTAAATTAGCGAGTGAAGAGCACGCGCAATGCGAGGGTGATTATTTGGTGGGAGCTCTGAAACAGTGAATTTTTTCTCTCGTTGGTTGGGTTTGTTTCTTCCCTTTGCCTCGTTCTTGAGAGAGAAAGAAGAGAGAGAAGGGGGAGAGAGCGACGCGGGGTTGGGTCGGACGATGCGTTTTGAGGCTTTACGTTCGCTCTTTTTGTTGTCGTATGAAGATGCTTGCTTGGGAGATTTATTTATGAAAAACCAATATAAAAAGTTTGGATAATTTAGAGGCGGTGTACCACGCGCTTCGAGGTTCCCATTATTTTCACTTTACCCCCTCAACTATGGTATTTTTGGTTTCTTACCCGCCATGTAATGCTTTTGGCACATTGGGTGCGTTTGGAATTGGTTCCAAAACGTTTTTATTTTCTGTACGAAAATGAAAATGAAAACATTTTTAGTTTCATTTTTGAATTATTTCTAAAAATGCGTTTGGTAGTTTTATTTAGAGATTGATTTCAGTTTTAAAAAAAACTGAAACTGCGTTTGGTGGTTTAATTTTTAAAAATATGTAATAATATATTAAATAAATAATATTATTAAATATATTATATAAATAATATTATTAAATATATTAAATAATAATATATTAAATAAATATATTAAATAAACATATATAATACAAAAACGGTTTCAGAAAAGAGGGAAGAAAATGAAAAAGAAAAAAAAAAGTGAAATCCGTTTTTCAGAAAACAGAAAACGAAAACAAGAAAATGAAAACACATTTTTTTCGTTTTCTGATTTCCACAAAAAGACAAAAACGTTTTTGGTTTTGTTTTTTTAAAAAAATTGCACCAAACACGTTTTTAACACCCGTTTTCATTTTTTTGCTTTGAAAACCGTGAAAAACGAAAACGAAAACGCAAACAAACGGGCCCATTATCTCGTTATATATACTTCTTTAACATTTGCAATATGAATCATTAATTAATTTTTCTTTCTTTTCTTATTAAAATTTTTCACATTAATGTCCACGTGAATTTCACATTTGGATAAGTTAATCTGGGATTTTCGTGCTTTTAAAAAAATATGTATTTTTTCTCATAGAGAAAGAGAAGTAGAAACTAAAAGTAAAACTTAAAAAATACTAATTTTTTTAAGAATAATATTAGGGACACTAACTTAAATCTCAAATTTTATATACCAATTGGTGTGGCATATGAGTTATTACTTTTTTTTATTGGTGAGTGTTTAAAATATTATCACGTCAATTAATGATAAGAGATTGCATCTACTAATATAAAAATCACAATTCACATATCACATCAGTTGATATATAAAAATTAAAATTTAAGTTGGTGTCCCTAACACTACTCTTTCTCAAAATAATTATAACGTGCATTGCTATCTGTGTATTAAATCTTTAAACAATTTAATCAAACACACTACTTGCATCGTCTTATGTTGAAACTTTAATGTAGAAAAGTAATGTTTTAATTACTTTTCTACCTTACTGTGCTAAAAAAGAATCACTTTAAGATTTTACAAAATATTTCAATTATTGCATTTTAAATTATTCAATTTTTGCATAATGTACTCTGAACTTTTAATTTTAACAAATTGTACATTGAATTTTAAAATAAGTTACAATTAAAATTTAATAACTAACTGCATTATCAAATTGACAGTTCGAGACATAAAATTTGCACATGACATAGTTTGAAAAATGTCAATCTTTGTTTGCATGTGCAAATTCTATTTGTTAAACTGTTAATTTAATAACATTCATTGGCTATCTGACCTCAATTGTAATTGATTATAAAGTTAAGTGTGCAATTTGTTAAAATTAAAAATTCGAGGCGTATTATGCAAAAAATAAATAAGTAGAGTGTAATGGTGAAATGTACTCTTTTAAGTTATTTCTCATTTGTTTTGATGATCAACTTGCAAAGTAATCAATAGACTCCGTTCATTTCACCGATTCGAGTTTAGAATTCGAGTTTTATTATAGTAAAAAGCTATCAGAAATAGTCATGTCTAACTTTTTTACACAGTAAAAAACTCTCATATAAAGTCATATCTCAACTCGAATCAGTGAATTAAAACTCTTATGTCAATGGTGATTGAAAAGATCTAATGTGGCTCCTCAATTGCAAATTACATGAAAAAGAAAATTTTAAGATATTTACGGAAGATTAAAAAGTATAGGAGGAACGTGTTGAAATATATATATATATATATATATATATTCAGTTTTTTTATAATTATATATATATTTTTTCAGTTGACAAAACAGTTGAGTGAGATAATTTAGAGGAGGTGGTACCACGCGCTTCGATGTCCATGCTTCACGTCGTTTGACAATTTCTTATATTAAAAAAGTGCTGTTATCTTCTCTGTTTTTGCCGTATATTACTTATTTATTTTATTTTCTGCTTGTATAAGGTCAAACAGACCTACGCAAGTCTTTTCATTGTACTTCCCTTAAAAAAAAAATTATTAACATTGATGCTCTGAATTTTAGGGTTATTGTTAGTTTGCCTTTTAAATTTTTAAAATTTATACTTTATTTTTAAAATTTTAAATTGTTCTCACTAAGGTGATGTTTGGTAGAGAGATTCATTTCCTGATTCGAATCATGATTCGTAGTTTGCTACAGTACTTTCTCTCACAAAAAATACACGTAAATCGAAAATAGTTCTAATCACATGGTTCTAATCCATGAACCAAACGGACTCTAAATCTTTTTTGTTATAATTTTTATTAAAAACAGATAGAAAAAATTGGGTTAAGTGTGACCATGTGATTTTTATCGATTTTTTTAACATAAATTCAAAAAGAAAGACCACATGATTGCATTACTCTCTTTTTTACTATCTGTTTTAACATAAATTACAACATAAGGGGTTAAGTGAGAACAATTCTAAGTTCAAGGGACAAAGTGAGAGTTTTTAAATTTCATGAGGTAAAGTAGAAATAACCTCAAAATTCAAGAGACGTCAGCGAAATTAATCCAAAAGAAAATTAAGGGTCTATATACACCACAAAAAAAAAACATAAATAGAAATAAAAAGTCAAAAGATTCACCTTTGGAAAGGTTTAAAAGAGCTGCTCATATGAATCAACATCTACTAAGGCCTATTTGTCTCATATACTCAAACTCAAATCATTGATTCTGCTACAGTATTTTTCTCTCACAAAAAATTTAAATTTCAAACATCAGAATCATGATTTGAGTATACCTTTCATACGGGTCCTAATTTTTTGTCTGTCCACAGTTCATTTATTTTTTACATCTTGTAATGGGTCCTTTTGCTGAGTTAGTTCTCAACTCCAGCCTTATAATTTTTTAACACATCTAGCGATTGTGACTTTTTATGAATGAGATATATATAGCCATATTTGGAATAATCGTCTATGAACGTTATAAAATATTGTTGATCATTCCAAGCAACCATAGAAAATGACCCACAAATATCGTTATGTATAAGTTTTAAGACATTAAAAGTCCTGTTGGCTTCAAATCTCCTTTTACTGGTTTGTTTCCCCTTTATACAGTTAACACAAAAATTAAAATCTGTGAAATCTAAAGGGTTTAGAATTTCATCTGACTCAAGTTTCTCTATTCTCTATCTAGAGATATGAACTAATCTCTTGTGCCATAACATAGCCGAATTCTCATTGGTTAATTTTCTCTTTATACCTCGTGTACTTAATTGCAGGGATTCATTAAATGAATCAATTGTATCAATCAAATAAAGATTATCATAACGTGACAAAGAACTAGAACCAACCAATTTTGAATTATGAAACAAACTAAATTTTCCATTCCCAAATGAACAAGAGTAACCAGATTTATCCAAAACAGAAATAGAAATCAAATTCCGTCTAAAAGATAGTACAATAATGTCTCATTAAGATCCAAATAAAATCTAGTCTTTAACAATAATCTAAATGTTCCTATTGCCTCAACGTGAACCTTCTTGCCATCGCCCACATAGATGTATCTCTTTCACCATCACTTGGCTTTCGCCAACTCAGGTAACCCAACATAGACACACTGATGTGAGTTGTTGCACTAGAATCTATCCACCACGTGTGTCAAGATACTGAAGTTAAATTAACCTCAGAACAAACCAAATTAAGAAGCATACATTTCTTAGCACGCCATTCGTGGTAGTTGGAGCAATACTTCTTCTTATACCCTTTAGCTCCACATAAAAAACAACAAGTACCTTCCGGTTGATCCGGTTTCTTTTGCTATATCTTTTGAGGTGTCGTATCTGCAGCTTCCTTATTCTTCTTCCTTTTCTTTCCCTTGTCCTTGTCCTTAAAGGTTGAGGCCAGGTGAGTACTCTCTGTCTTATCTTGCTTTGGCCTTTTCTCTTCTTAAACACAGTGTGAGATGAGCTCATTCATAGACCAAGTCTCTTTCTGGTAGTTGTAGCTCACCTTAAACTGGCTAAATTATGTCGGAAGGGATATCAAAACCAGATACACTAGTAAGTCCTCAGAGAGTTCTAATTTGAATGCTTTTAACTTCGAAGCAAGATGTGACATCTTCATAATGTACTCCCTAATATTACATTTTCTTTTATAGCTCATTGAAATTAGGCTTGTCAAGAGCATACATATTTCAGTCTTTTCATTCTTAATAAACTTCTTTTCAATGTCTGCAAGGAAATCATTAGCCATAGTAATCTTTTTAGACATTGTGCCTCTAAATGCTTCCGAAATGACCTTTTTCATGATCATCATACACATGCGATTTGATTTCTCCCACCTTTCTATATCCCTCTTTTCATCAGAGGTACTCTTATCCATGAGAGGAGCAGGAGAATCAACTCCTAACATTAGGTCGAGATCCATGACTTTGAGAACTATCAATAGACTCTTTTGCCATGACTTGAAGTTAGTGCCATTTAACATAGGAATAGAGTTGATGTTGGCAGTAATATTAGCATGAGTATTTGTAGCTGAATCTAGAGAACAACAAACAAACAAAAAAAAGCTCACATAAGTCTCAAAATAAAAATAACAATAAATTTAAAAAAAGGTAAACCCCATCTCAAGATACCGGGCACTCCATTAATACTTTGTTTTTGGACAAAAATATTAACTTGTAAATGATATCTTGGTGTAGTAATCAAACACTGATAATAAGAACATGTCGAACAATAAATCTTCATTTCGGTCGATTTATTACTCACATGTAAAACTGAATAATCATCACACGTTTATTTCCAAAAGTGCTCATGCAATTCTGATAAATATCGACTTCCTTTGGGCCAGTCAATATTTACATAAGTTAAATGCACACAGTCGTTTATATTTCAAAACAAATTAATTTCCACAAGAAATGTCATTTTGGCGACATGTTGCTTCAATTAATTCATCTCAAACTATATGTAAACATACCAATATTCAAATTTAAATTGCACTAAAATTTTTTTTGATCAAAGTCAATGATTGACTGGGTCAGGACTGGACCGGGTCGAGTCCGGATCCGAATTCCAGCCCTTCTTCATTCATGAGTCACGGGCCCAGTTGGGCATGTGGTAACACATTGGCCTTCAGGGCATAAATTTTTTTTTTATACAGCTGCGGGCTATGTAGCTGATTTCGAGTTATGTGCCCAATTAGGCCCGTGCGAATAGTATCGCAGCTCTGGGCCGCAACCTAGAGTCTGCTTCTAACCCTAGGGGATCTAAGAGACCCCTAGATGAATTGACGGTAATTGCAGATACCGTAGCCAGATGGCCGCGACTGTTCTTCTCCGGCGCAGCCCAATGGCTGCGGCCGGTAACGCCCTGTAATGACCGGGAAAAAAATCATGATGTTAATTAGTGTAATTTAAGTAATTAAATCATAGATTTTCTGGATAATGACATGTTTTGTAATGAAGAATTTATCGAATAAATAATATTATTCCAAAATTCTATATATAAAGTTTTATGTCGAAGATTTTATGTTATGACTCGGTCGATAATCCTCACCGCGAATTAAGACGGGATAAATTTTTTATTCGACTATGACTCATAATTCTGTTCGTAAGAATTTCCGAGTACTGTATAGTGTTAGCAATGCTCTGAGAAACACTCTAACATTTAAAGAAATCCTTAATTGCCATTTAGTAAAATCAGAGTTATGTGAGTCGCGTTTTCGGTAAAATCGTAACGTCGGGCTCATAAATTGACACCGTCAATTACCATGTTTTACTGAGAGTTTAAGACACGTATGTTGAACTCAGATTTTAAGTTATTTTAAGACATATTTTGTGATTTTAAATCTAAACTTGTATTAATTTCTACCGAATATAGTGTAGGATTGTGTTTTAAACAGTTTACTGAAAACCGTCGAAAAACCTTCTGATCCAGAAATTACTGTCAGTATAAGTTTGATTTGACAAGAGAAGACTTTAGTGGGACACAAGAATGTGACTTGATTTGACCTTGAGTAGAAATGTATCATAAGTCACCATTAAAGAGATTTCTCTCTCTTTTTCTCTTAATCTTGGGCAGCCCATAATTTGCATGGTTAATCAAAATTTTTGTTTAATTAGTGAGGCTAAGAAGTCTAAGAATTATGGTTAAGTATTTAACCAATTGTCTATAAATACCACCATTTAAAGTTAAGCACATTTTACCATTTTCCTCATTTTTTTTTTCACTCTCTCCCTCTTTCTTTCTCTCTTTTCACCTCTCTTGGCCATACCTCACAAGCCCTCTCTCTCAAAATTTTTCACCTCTCTCACACAAAGGAGACTTCAAACCACAATTTAGAAAAAGGAGAAGAAATTTGTGTAGGAATTCCTAGAACATTCAAGGGTAAAGATCAAAACTTTTCTCCTTTAATTTTCTTTGTTCAAAGTTCCAACTCTCTTTAAAAGTTGAATCTTTGTAGGAATCTCTAACCTTGGTGGTCAAAACCCTTCCTCTCCTAAGTCTTATGGTAAGACATTTTAAAACTTTTCTTGATCCTTTAACTTTACGAAAAAAGTTTGGATTGTTTACAAAATTGTGTTTTATGTGTGTTAAAAGGTTAGATCTTCATATGCATGGGATTTTTAATGCTAGATCTATGTTTTGAAATTGTATTTCATGTTTTAAGGTTGTTGTTTTGTGTGTTTTGAACAAGTTATAAACTTTTCATGTTAACCTTAATAGGATAAAAATGAAAAAAAAAATTACGTTGTTAAGCTTTATTTTCGGATAAAAATTTTTAGTCCACTTTGACTTAAAATTCGGAGCTGTTAGATTCCAAATTGAGAAAAATGCTATTTCACAAAAGTTGTAAATCTTGATGTGCTAAACATTTTCTTGTGATGAGAAAAATCTCAAATCTGCGCCTAAAATGTGTTTTCAGACGTTTTTCTAAAACTGCTCAGAATTTCATCAAAATTGTCCAAAGCTGTCAACTTGCACTAGTTTCTGTTTTGCTGTTTTTTGGACCCTTTAGAGGGCAATTTTGGGATTTTTGAGCCAAAACTTTTGAAGTTTTCGACGTTATGAACAAATCTCTGTGACTGCAAAAAATCACAATTCCGACTTTAGGACGTGTTTTCGGGACGTTTTCAAAAACTGCGCGAAATAATATTTGTGCCCCCGTTATTTTTAAGATTTCAATCCGTTCCTAGGCCGAACCTCGTTTTCTGTGAAACACGAAACTTTTAGATCATATTAAAGTGTTACAAACTTATGGTTATCTTCTAAAAAAAATCACTAAGGGTGCGTTTGGTTGCAGTGGGGGAATGGTAATAGGAATGGAAATGAGAATGATAATGGAATAGAATGGAAAAAAAAAGATGATTCATTTGTTTGGTTCTACTTTTACAAATGCAATAGAAGATCACATCTATATCATATAATATAACAAAACATAATATAATATAATATTGTTATTTATAAAATATTTAATTATTATATTTAATTTTATAAAAAATACTACTATCCCAATTATTATTATAATTATTAATTACAATATCACAACTATATTATATTATATTATATTATAATGATATAATTATAATAATTATTATTAATTACAACATCACAACTATATATTATATTATATTATCTTATAATGATAAATATAATTATTATTAATTACAATATCACCATTATATTGTATATTATATTATATCAATAATGTATAATACGTAATATAAGATATTATTATAATATTAAATATGATATATTATAATATACGTATATAATTATAATATATTATATTATATGTTATAAGATATAATTACATTATATAAATTAGTATAATATAATATTAATTATATTATAAATATTAATATAATAATTATAATATTCAAGGGTAATGATGGAAAAGAAAATTAAAAGAGCTTGGAATGGGCATTC
>NW_010360208.1:0-7922 GCF_000414095.1 Morus notabilis | reverse complement strand
ATAAATATAATTACAATGTATAATACATAATATAAGATATTATTATAATATTAAATATGATATATTATAATATACATATATAATTATAATATATTATATTATATGTTATAAGATATAATTACATTATAACATAATAATAATATTAATTATATTAATTGAAAAGAAAATTAAAAGAGTTTGAAATTAGCATTCTTCTCAAATGAGGAAGGAATGATGATTCACCCATATAATTATAATATATTATATTATATGTTATAAGATATAATTACATTATAACATAATAATAATATTAATTATATTAATTGAAAAGAAAATTAAAAGAGTTTGAAATTAGCATTCTTCTCAAATGAGGAAGGAATGATGATTCACCCATCCGATAAAAAGTCATTCTATTTTGAATGGCCATTCCATTTCCTAAAACCAACCAAACATGAGAATAAACCTTGATTCCTTTCCATTGCTCTCAACCAAACACACCCTAAGTGCTTACCGGGCCTAATTCTTAGTATTCGACGATATTACTAGTGGTAAAATGAGATTTACTAATGATTTTAAAACAAGATTTGGACTGAGAATTTTTAACACTAAGTACGGGCCAACACCCGTACTAAGACAGCCCGTAACTTTTCAAGCCTAAGTTAAGCGCGCTAGTATAAAAGACCGTTGTAGACATGTTTGAGACTAATGGGCCTTAATACAGATTTTGGGCCCAATCTAAGAAATAATATGAAATAGTAACTTAGACAAACAAGTTATTAACCTATGACCGATTAGCAAAGGCAATTAAGAAAAAACATATGATAAGGATTTATTAAAATAATCGTCGTAATATGAAAGAAGTTAAATGATCCCTATTTAAAAAGAAAATATTTCTAAGTATAGGAATGAATTCCTAAATAGACTAGCTTCTAATGAGTCAAACTCACACTCTCAGTGGGTTTTCTTTACATAATACAGCAGTAGAGGTTAACCTCGATGAGTAATATAATATAATATAATCTCAACCTTGACTGATAGCAGGTAAGTGAGAATCTCACCTACAATATGAATAAGTTTTAAAGTGAAATACTATACATGTCTTATATACATGTTTATGCTCTATGATATAGAATGTCATGTCATATCATGTAACATGCTCACTAATAAAATTAATGAGAACAGATTAAAGTTGAGTGTCATACAAACCTCATCAGATTGGGGGGCTTATGTTCAGGAAAAAAATGATGACATGAATTATGGTCACGGTGTAGTTAGGGACCTTGTAAACCCTCTCTACCTGTTGATCGCGCGCAATCGGTAATAACACTCGGGCCCATAAGAATTAATAAGTCAAGTTCATAAAAGAGCATAATTGGTACATGCATTACTGTTATGCTTTAAGTACTCTGTTTTTAATTAGCGAGACTTAAATTCCTACTTACTGAGTATAAAGTCACCCCTAAGATGTATTTATACTGTAGGAAAGCAACAAATGAAAAATGAATGATGGGCAGTGCACAACAGTAGGCGAGCAGTGTGGAGAATGGGAAATGGATACCACTCGCATTTTTATTCCGCAATATGTTTTATTATGACAAGACCTTTTTAATTGTATGTATGTAGTATGGTTTTAAGAAGATCAAGACTTCACTTATAATTTAAAAGTTAATGTATGATCTTTTGAAAAAAAAAATTACGTAAATTTCACTTTAATTATTTACAGTATTTTAAACGAATTCATGATAGTAAGTTTAAGAGACGGCTTCCTAGATTGGGTCGTCACACGCCCGACGCCGGTGGCTTGTGCCATTTTCCTTTTTTTTTACACTGCCTGCCGGCGTGGCCAATAGAGGTTGCCGCCGGCCAATTTACTTATTGGGCTAAAAATTAACCCAAATTGCCTAAAAAATTTTGAAACTATAATCACTAATTTTGCATAAATTTCATCCGGAGTCATGGAAGACAACCACAAGAAGAACAACAAAAATTGTTCTCAAATCCATCAACACCAAACCAGAAATTGTTAAATTCGAGAAACCAAAAATAATCATGGATCGAAAATAAATTTAATTATCAATGATTCAACATGAAGAGACTCTAATACCACTCGTTAAAAAATATTCTTTGGTAAAAACCGTCACCCAATAAAATCCAAGAATGTTCATGTTGGATCACCAAGAATCAATAGATCAATAAACGGAAGCGAACCTGAATCTATGATGATAAATTACCCTCTAGAGCCGTGCAGTTTGTCTTCTAGATCTACACATTTTCCTAAAGAGTCATTTAGCTTTCTCACTGCTCTCTCTCTAATGATGGGATGCCAATAAGAATAGAATGTAACATATAATCCGTGGGCTATAACCACTATATATTGATAACTTTCCTGTTATCTTTTAGTATTTCTATTTTAGCCCACCATAGAAGAAAAATACCATTAAGTCTCTACACATTAAAGATCCACACCCTATCAGATACATTATAGCCCAAATTACCCAAACCTTAGCAGATCACTTTTAAACGAGCTTAACCTTTATATGACCATCTGCAGCACATAATTATTCACATATAAACTTAACGTTATCCAACATTTCTTTCTAACTCAAAAGGTTTTAACATTCTGGCTTTTTTTTAGAGACAACAAAATGCCTCACACGAAGGATGGGGAATAATAATTAGAGATGGAGGCGGGAATGAGGACAAAATATTATCCCCGAATCATAGTGAGATAAGAACAGGAGAAACAGTCCCCGTCCTGCCTCTATCCTGATATTCATATAAATATATATTTTTTATATAACTAAATCTATATAATTTTAACCTTTTAAATATAATTAGTCTTTTTGCGTCTTTCTATTAAATGTGCATATGCATAGAATTTGGATTGTTTTTTGAAACCTTGATTTTGGTTTAAATTCACAGTAAATTTTTACTTTATTTTTGTTTTAAATTACTTTAATATCAAAATGTATTGCTATATTAGATGTGGAATAGGAGGGCACAGGAAAAGCTTCTCCAGTGGGAAATTCCCAACCCCGGTATCGCCACTCCTTAAGCATGGATGGAGATGATTTTGGGAGGCGGGGATGGCTACTTCTTTTCATCACTGTTATTTTAATTTTGTTTCTATTATAGTGATTGGTATTATAATAGGAAATCATACAAGAATTAATATATTTGCTTAATTTTCGTCGGGACTATTTCATTCAATTGCAGATTTTATTCTCCTTTTTTTATATAAAAAAAATAGTTGTTTTTTTTTTGTTGAAAATATGCAGGATTTTTGGTTATTTGTATCATAAATCTATGGTTTTTCCCCTTGAAGGGAAAAAGAAAAAGAAAAAAGCCCTATTATACATATTGGCATTAAAACTTTTATTTAGATATGGTGGAAATATTGAGATTATTTATAACTCCATTGTGCGTCTACTGGTATTTCCTAATTATTCTCTTTAATTATTCTCTTTAATTATTCTCTTTTCCCCACCTATATTCATGGAGGTCTTCATTGGGTTTCTTCTGCTAATTCTATTGCTTATTTTGATTTCGATAACGAGAAGTTCGAATGTAAAACGGACTAAAGATATGACCATCGGTGTCTTGGATGGTTGCCTTTGCCTATGCGATTTTTCTGCTTATAAATATCTCGATATATATGGATAATGAAAGTATATGGGGGTCTGTAAAACTTGGACCAAATTGCTTTCCGTTGGTTTTCTTCGTCAAAGATTCTATTTTGGCAAATATCAGAATTTTAAGGGGTTGTTCTTTTATATTTTTGAGTTAGGATGACTTGAGTGATGATTTTTATGTTGAGTTTGAATTATAACTTAAGTTAAAGTTGTAACATGAGTTTGTGTTAGATGTGTACATTTGAGTTATGATTTGAATTGAGAATCTATTTGAGTTTGTATTTGGATAGGTCAAAACTTAAATTTGTATTTAAATAGTATTTTAATAAAAATTCAATGGTGATGAAAAATTTTAATAGGGTATATGGGTGAGATTTTATTCGTCTTTTCGTTGTTAATGCATAGGAAAAAAAATCATCTCAATCAGAATTAAAATGAAAAGGTTATGACATTTTTAAAAATAAAAAAAATATTATTTATTAATTTGAGTTCGAGTTTATAAACTCGAGTTGAAAGAAAAACTTGAACTCGAGTTTAGCCCCAAATTCGAGTTCAAACTCGAGTTTAAACTCAAATTTTACAAAAGAACATGAACTTGAATAAAGTTGTAACTGAGTTCAAATTTTTTCTGAGTTTTATTGCAAAAGAACAACCCCTTAGGGCTGTTCGACAGCCCCTTTTTTGAGTCAAAAACTAAAAAAAAAAACAACTCGAGTTACAACTTTATTCAAGTTCATGTTCTTTTAAGTTTGAACTTGAGTTTGAACTCGAGTTTGAAAATAAAACTCGAGTTCAAGTTTTCCTTTCAACTCGAGTTCAGAAACTCGAACTCAAATTAATAAATAATATTTTTTCTATTCTTAAAAATGCTATAACTTTTTTGTTTTAATTCTGATTGAGATGATTTGTTTTCTATGCGTTGACAATGAAAAGACGAATAAAATCTCACCTATATATCCTATTAAAATTTTCCATCAGCATTTAGTTTTTATTAAAATACTATCTAAATACAAATTCAAGTTTTGACTCACTCAAATACAAATTTAAAAAGATTCTTATCTCAAACCATAACTCAAATGTACATAACTAAACACAAACTCAAGTTATAATTTCAACTCAAGTTATAACTCAAAATCTACACTCAAGTCATCTAACTCAAAAAGGGCAAAAGAAGTGCCTCTAAGTTACTCAAGTAATGGAAATGCCTAACTCACTGTTTACCTGTAAGTTTGGACTCCTCAAATCCAAACGCTTTATTGTTCGTTGCCTAACTCAATTGTTTGAAGCTATTGCTTGAACTCCAAGCTTTATTTCGCCTAATGATTTAGTTGACGTTTAGTTTATGAATTTAAAATCATAATTCAGAACCATTTTGAATTTATGTGTGTTTTTTATGAGAGAAAATACTATAACGAACCACGAATCATAATTCAAATAATGGTATGAATCCTCATACCAAATACCTTGTGACCGGGAAGAGTGAGAATTCAAGGTATGGATGATCATATTTGTTTTTTTGTTTTCCGATTGATCTTTTTTCTACGACCTATAATACTTGTTGTTGTTGTTGCTAATCTTCTTCTTGTATTTTCAGCTATTAATTCAATAAGGTGGTTTGCAATGCTTGGGCTGCATATACGTATGGATGAAGCTTGAGAAATTATCCAGATTTCGTTAGGAGTAGTTCGGGGATTTCACACTTGTACAATTCAGTTGTCTTAGTTTTAATTAAGCGAGACACTTTTTTTTTTGGGTTAGTGAGAGAAGTAGAGAAAATTTCATCATTGTAAAAAACTATAACTTGAGAAATAATGTGGGTTCGTTTATTTCACCGATTTGAGTTTTTAATTTTAAGTTTTTACAGTAAAAGGCTCTCAAAAAATGTCACATTTAACTTTTTCTGCTACAATGTGCTCTCAAAAAATATCACATCTCAGCTCGAATTGAAAATTTAAATTTGTGAAATGAACGAGACTGTAATTTTATATTAAGACGGATTTCTATAAATTTAATATGTCAATTTTATTTGATTTATTTTTTGTGATTTTATTGCTTTTGCTTTTGTACAATTAGGGCATATAATAATGCTTTCTTCTTTTTTTTTTTTTTTTTTTTTTTTGGCAATAAGGACTAAATAATGCTGTGGTTATGGTGTAGCCGCCTGGTGGCGTCATTACATTATTATACATCAACAGAAGCAAATTCATTCGTGACAATACCTACAAATTGGACACCTCTTCTTCCACCGTGGCGAACAGCTTGAAAAATAATTAATTTAAGGGAGAAAGAAAAAAATAGGTTAAGATTTGAGATGAATTAAAATTAATAGGCTAATAATTTACATAAGTTAATAAATAGGCTAAATTACTGTTTTTGTTCATAACTAGTCTGGTTATGAACCGTAACTTGACAAGTTATTATCCATAAATTACGGTTTTTATCCATAACTTGTCTGACTATGAACCATAACTTGATAAGTTTGTCCATATCTTATCTGATTATGAACCATAACTTAACAAGTTATGACCTATTAATTTTTATAACTAAAAATTAACCTATATACTTCCTTAAATTTTTCATATTAGCTTATTTTCTACTATTTCCGTTAATCTAAGCCAAGCACTATCAAATTGGAAAAGCTCTTTCTATTATTTTTCGTTAAAGTTGAGTGAGTTTTCAAACAATAGCTAGGAAACATTGTGTGGTCACAAGTTTTTTCTTTTCTTTATTTTAATGGGTAATTTTTAAAAATATCCCTTAAAATAGAATTTATTTTTATTTTTATTTTTACCCCTTAATATTAATTAATATATTTCTACTTTTCAGACTAAAATTAGTTAAGAAATAGAGTTTTTTTTTTTTTTATAAAAAAATGATAGTTTTAATAAATTAGGTACTTAAAAAAGTAGAATATGTAATTTTTCTCTTTCTTTTTTTAATACTTTAGTTTCCCTATTAAGTGGTGGGGATTTCATTTTATAGTCTTTGAAGCAACATATCCGTATTCTAATCAAAATATATGACTAGCTAGAACGACTTCTTTCTTTTGCCAAAAAAAAAAAAAAAAAAATTTTTTAAACGCCTTTTTTTTTTTTTTTTTTTTTTTTTTTTTTTTTTTTTTTTTTTGCTCTTATCATCGATCATATTCTATTACCATGGTATCGTCATCACTTGTGATGAATTACTTTCATAATAAAAGAAATTTTAAAGGCAGAGAACTCTAGAAAGAAGAAAACTATATTTATTAACTACAGAACTTTTTTTATGAATTAAGCTCTGAAATAATGGACATATATAAGCTGCAATATTGTGTGTATATTTATACATATGCTGTGTATACAGTATATACTCTTTTAACGTTTTCGGAAGTGCATATGATGAAATGAAAAACTAGTCCTTGAGATTGATCACTTTTAAAAGACATTGCTGTGTGTTCTTATAATCTTATTCAATAAGAAAATCCCAGTATCCCACGCCTAATGTTCATAAATGCATAATTACTATATCACGTGTTTGGGTGTGTGTATATGAAATTTCATTTCCATAATAATAATAATAATAATATAACAATAATAATAATTATAGTAATAATAATAATAATAATAATATTATTATTATTATTATTATTATTAATAACAACAACACTAATAATAATAATAACAATAATAACAATAATAATAAGAGCATTAGTATGAGAAAAGAAAAATGAAACAAAGCTAGCGACATGCCTTTTCGTTATGTAAAAACCAGTCCACACTGACAAATCATTTAAATGGTGTGCAAACGACATAAAATGAAAACATATTGATCTTTTTATGGAAGAAGAGCCAAAACGACATATCATTTATTCACATATCTAATAAACGACAAGTGTTTTTTTTATTTATAAAAAAGTAAGTCAATTTTTGTCGCTTAAAAGAAACAATGTGCCATTTACTCAAAGGAGTAAATTAAAAAGGGACTATGCGTTACATTTATAAACAACACGTCGGTTTCCAGTACAAAAAACAACTAATTTTCATTGGAGAGAATAACATTGGTTTTAAACGAAATCGGAAATACCATCTTTTTGCGAATAAATAGATAAGCCATTTTATCGTTGAAGAAAACGACAATCAAAATGAATAAAAACTTGAGTATTGGATCGCATCAAATCGTCCTCGTAATCTTTGTGACATCTATTTTCATTGTCTCCTAGCAAATTAGAACCATTTTCATTGGCGTATTCCTCCCTTCTACCTCTACTTAATCTCCTGTAAATTATAACAGAATGACAAAATTGTAGTATTGTGAAAACATAAATATATATAT
>NW_010360207.1:0-3402 GCF_000414095.1 Morus notabilis | reverse complement strand
ACAGTGGGGGAGACTATCCTTATATTTATATATAAATAAGGAGTTTGCATGTTATAATCATGTTAATGCTTTCAATGTTGGAATTAGCCTTATATCTTATCAGACTTTTAATAGGTGGTTCTCTAAGATTTATGTTCACAAGTTATGAACTTGGAGAATGACTCCATAAGTTTGATCTCGCATTAAAACGCATAATCTTCTTAGAAGTTAAGTCCATCAATTAGAGCAAGAGAAAAAAAGATAATTTAAAAAATCATAATGAAAAAGAATTGAAATTATAAAGATTTTTTTTTATTAAAAAAACTTAAGTAGGGAGAGGAATTACTTTGATTAAAAGAACGTGAGGTAAAAAAAGTATTTCAAAGGAAGATATTGTGTAGAAAAATGAATTGTCAAAGAATATTAAGGGAAAAAAAGAAAATAAGCAAAAGAAAAGAAGAAAAAATTACAAAAAGAAAGTTAAAAAAGAAAAAGGAGGAAAAGGGAAATAGTAAAAAATGAAAAAAAAAAAAAAAACTAAAGTTAGATATGAGTTTTTGACTTAAAAAAAAAAAGAAGAAAGCAAGTACATATTTGAAATGAATTATATTAATTAAAAAAGTAAGCAAATATATTTCAAAGAATGATATTGTAAAAAAAAAAAAAACTGTTAAAGAATATTAAAGGTAAAAACAAAAAAGATAATAGGCAAAATAAAAGAATGAAAAAATAAAAAGAAAAAAGAAAAAAAAAGAGACGAAAAGAAGGAGGAGGAGGAGCCAACACGTGTCTTAGTTTCTTTAGGAGTCAATTCCACTTAGCTATATATTTTAGATGTTAAATTAGATGTATAAATAGTCTTAAAAAAATTAAACTATAAAAGAGTACTCGATAAAATAAAATAAAACAAAGAAAATTAGAAAAGAAAAAAACACACGTAAAAAAATAAAATTAAAAAATAAAGATAAAAAAGAAAAAAAGAGAGGCGCTGCCACATGGCATATTAAGTGTTCTATGAGCACTGTAGAAAAAGAAATGTGTAAAGGTAACTTTTAATACAATAGACTTTATAAGAAAAATAATTAAATAGGGATATACAAGCTAATCGTCCTTGATTCGACCACCAGAGCCGGTTATGGAATAATCTTTTAGACATTTAGAAAAAATTATTTTAACTATGGACAAAAAATATATATAAATGCATTAAAAATCACTTTTATAGAAATAAATTGCATAAAAATATATTTAAAAAAACACATGTAAAAAATTAAATTGTAAAAAAATTCACAAAATAAATTAAAAAAACAAGACATTTAAACAAAAAAAAAAAGAAAGAAAGATAAGAGAAAAAGTGAAAAAGAAAAAAATAGAGTTTCTCTTATAAGTAAATCCTACTGATAGTGTTAGTTTCTGACTATTAAAACAGGTCGACATGCGTGTGTAATTTATTAGGGGATGCAAGTTTGGTACTTAGCCTTGATGGGTCTGATTGAAAGTTTTGATTAGGAAAGTAGGTTGATGGGTAATTCATATTGAATACAGTTATACAACAGAAGCAAGACTAAAGAGGTGACATGTCATAATATTGAAACCTCCTATTACGTATTTAACCATTCTTTAGTTTTTGGATTGATTATAAAAAATTTTCTCGAACTATAACCTATAACCTGTATAACACTTTACTCTTTAATATTTAGAACCCATTTAGTTCACTATTCGAGTTGAAATGCGACTTTATGTGAAAGCTTTTTACTGTAACTAAAAAGTTAAATGTGACTATTTCTGAAAGTTTTTTACTGTAACAAAACTCAAATTCTAAACTCAAATAGGTGAAATGAACGAGATCTTAAAGCGTAACATATGTTTCTCCTGAACAATAAAATATTAAAAAAATTGTCTTCTCCGTTAAATTTTTAATAGAAGTTGACGGTTAATTAATTATTTTATGAGTATTTTAGTAACTCTACGGTTTAAAATTTAATATGAATTTAAAATGAATTTAAATTTGGACTTTTAGTTATGAAATATCCGTTATTAATTTTGTCATTGGGAGTGAGGAAGATTTATTTATTTAATTATATTGTATCTAAATTAGACTAAAAAAATTAGGGTGTGTGATTAAAATAGTAATTGAAATCTAAATTATTTAAAAACAACTGTTATTTATATGATACGTGTCAAAGATTGTTAAATTTCTCAACGGAGGGGACATTTTTGTTACCGTTTTATTGTTTAAAGGGAACGGATGTTATGTTTAAAGATCAGAAGATAAAGTGTTAGAAGAGACATAATTCAGGGATAATTTTTGTAATTAATCCGTAATTTTTTTTATTTTTGCTCAAACTAATCTTTCTTTAGTATAAGACAAGTTAGAAAGCTAACGGAAAAAAATTATGACAATTAATAAAATTAAATTCTTATCACGTCACGTCATTTCAATGATAACCACTAAAAAAATGTAATCATTAAAAACTCATCTACACGTATATTATATTATATGTGAGTGTTTGTTATTACTAGATTTTGTACAATGTATTATGAATGATAGTTTGTCCTGTCACACAATTCCAATGCTTCCACTTTGATTCGTTGTTCTTGCTTGTAAATTTGGTTTTAGTTTGTGTTAAGTTCGTGTAATTTATTCTCATTGAACTTCATTATTATTTTTTCTATTTTAGTAATTTGAAAAAAAAATTATATTATTTTATAAATCAAATTAATATTAAAACGAGAATTGGATGTAAAAAAGTAACATCAGGCATTATGAAAATAAAAATCTATAAAATCATACGTATTTTAAATCTTTATTAGATTACTTTATAAATTAAATTAATGTTAAAATGAGAATCGAGTATGAAAAGGTAATATTAGATATTATAAAAAATATACATAAAAAATAAAAAAATATACATTAAGTAATAGCAATTTCAGCTTTTACAATAGATGAAATACAATTAGGTATGTGCATTTTATTTGTGAGTACCCACCTCGAATAGAGTGGGTATAAGAGTTATTAAATGAGGATAGAGACGAGTATGATGGTTTATATTGTCTCCTGAATCGGAAAGGGACGGGGGACAGAGGAAGTATAAATTTATTTCTAAAAATGTATAAATTTTATCGACATTAAAATAAATAACATAAATTTATGATGTTGTAAAATTTTTTTTACCGTGTTTGGAATTGTTCTTATTTTATTTTTCATATTTTTTTGAGAAAGAAAAGTTAAAAATAATTTTAAAATTGTGTTTGACACAATTAAAAATAAAACTGAAAATGAAAATGACTTTTTAGTTTAGTGTAAAAAGAGAGAGAAATAAAAAATAATTTTTAATTATTTTTCATTTTTTGTTTTCGTTTTCTTTTCTCTTGAGTAGAGAGAGACATTAATGAGTTTTTTTATACTGAAAATAATCTCTTAAT
>NW_010360206.1:0-257 GCF_000414095.1 Morus notabilis | reverse complement strand
GCTTCTTCGATCTAACGGTTGATGGACCCCGTTACGACAACAACATTTGCCGCCCTTCCCGGGGCAGTTGTAGAGCGCGAAGGGAGCTTCGATCTAGTGGCTGATGGGCCCCGTTTCGACACCATACGTTGTCGCCATTCTAGTGGCGGTGGTAGAACGAGAAGAGAGCTTTGATATAACCTCTGATGGGCCGGCCCTGTTACGATAACAAAAGTTGTCACTTTATTCGTGGCGGTTGCAGAGGGTGAAGAGAGCTT
>NW_010360205.1:0-844 GCF_000414095.1 Morus notabilis | reverse complement strand
GATCCTATCTTCTCTGTTGGAGGTCTTACCGCACAAGCTCCTCTATGAACACTGCATGTTTCATCTGCGTTAGCACTAACACCACTAAATCATGTACTTGTACGTGTATACTTTATACACGTCGTACCCACTAAATCTACTAGGTCCAACAACCTTCAAGATCAACCATGTCCCAGAAGTATTGATTCAGATCTACCATTGCGATTTTTGCTTTTGTCCAGAAACGTGTTTTATGGAGAAGAAAAGAATTTTGTTATAGTCATATTTAAACAAACAACAATACATTTTTTTTTGTTTTTGAGAAATATGTTAAAACATGATGAGAAATCATACCTCTTCAACATGACTCTGTAGCATGTTGGTTTGTAATATACTTTCATTGGGTGGCATAGTCACATTTAATGGAAGAGAGAAACGTGGCCTTTCTATCAGAAGATTTTGCAGGTAACTTTTGATTTTCGTTTTGTCTGTAGATAAAGAATATATTATCTGAGTGATAAATTATGTTAAGCGATGAATTAATTGTTTCAGTTTTGGTGCGTAATTGTGTAGTTGCTTGTGGCAGATCAGGCTCAATAAGTAAATAACTAGTTAGGTTTGTGCACAAAGATAAGTCTATAATATTTAAGGGAAAAAAATTAGTAATAGTATGTTGGAAAAAAAAAAAGGACGGGATTCGTTGCAATTTTCCATGTTATGATAGTGCATTTGTTGGAAAAATGGCTTGTTAAGCTATTTTAAAGGCCCATTTTGAGGCCTATATTCGGATGAGATTCAATAAATTTTTAGGACAGATCTCGATGGATTTGCATTCTCTGAGGAGATCGAAATCGAATATTCATAC
>NW_010360204.1:0-884 GCF_000414095.1 Morus notabilis | reverse complement strand
AAAAAAAAACTATGAGCATATAAGGCACAGAATGAAGAGACATATGAAAGCCTTACCTACAAAAATGAGCTAAGAACAAAGCTAGAAAAGAAAAAAAAACACAAAAGTAAGAATTACCAGGACTTTCGTGTAGCCTGGTTTAATCCAACTACAAGAACAGAGTAACATAATTCAATGGAACAGAAATAAACATATCACCATTCAAAATAAATAAATAAACAAATAAATAACATATCACTCGCTCTAAGTTAATGAATTTAGTCAAGTAAGGGCATGTTTAGTTCGCTGATTCAAATTTTTAATTTGAGTTGAGATGTGACTTTATGTGGGAGATTTTTACTGTAGTAAAAAGTTAGATGTGACTGTTCTTGAGATATTTTTACTTAGCAAAACTTGAATTCTAAACTTAAATCGGTGAAATGAACGAGACATTTGTTTGTTTTCCCACTTAAAGAAAGCAAGCACAGTGAAAAGTCAAAAAAATTCCTTTTCTACCATCCATCATGGAATTGGCATTAGTTGATATATTGGGCATGTTTGGAGTTAGTTTTGTTTTATTTTTCACATTTTTTGAGAAAAAAAAATAAAAACGGGAGAGAAATGAAAAATGACTTTTAGTCATTTTTTATTTTTTGTTTCTGTTTTCTCCTCTCTCGATCATAGAGAGAGACATTAATGGATTTTTTTATACTGAAAATAATCTCTTGATAAAACTACCAAACGCATTTTCTAAAATGATTTCTGTCTGAGATTGAAAACATTTTCATTTATATTTTTATACAAAAAATAAAAGCATTTTGGAACGAGTTCTAAACGCACCCATTGGCTTTCACATTAAGCATATCCTCTAACTTTTTTCTAAGGAAAATTAAAGTAAATAATAG
>NW_010360203.1:4146-7430 GCF_000414095.1 Morus notabilis | reverse complement strand
ACGAAGCACGTCGTTTCACTCTTATGGGAGCGTTTTCATCAAATACTTATTGTCTTATCAATTTAGAGCATTCTACACCACAACTTCAAGTGTGGTAATTTGTCAATATTAACTTTCTAAAAAAAAAAAACATATATTAAAACCCTAAATATAGTAGAAATACCAAGTCGATGTAACAAAACATCCTTTACGATAAACAAAAGTAATTTGACAATATTAACTTTTAAAAAAAACATATATTAAAACCCTAAATATAGTAGAAATACCGAGTCGATATAACAAAACATCTTTTACGATACACAAAAATAAACTTATCAATATTAACTTTTCAAAAAAAAAAAAAAAACATACATTAAAACCCTAAATATAGTAGAAATACTGAGTCGATGTAACAAAACATATAGATCATAGCTTTGACTAAAGAACATGAGGAACTTATTATGCACCTTTTTCAATTGTCATAATACAAGAAATAAACGTTCGACTCTTTCATGAAATCGACCTCACAAGAAATAAAAGGTTGACTCTTTCAAGACATTTTCTGCCTCCGGTATAACTTTTTCTGCCTAATATTAACAAATCTATTAGCGTTGTCAATCTTCATCTACCTAGAATCTTCTGATAATAAATCATGCAAAGCACACAAAATGCTAAAATAAAATAGGAAACCACAATTAGATCCAGATTTGAGGGAGCAAAAAACATTATCATAGGTTGAGATCTAAATGGACATGTGTTAATTTTTATTTAAAATTTAAATGTTAAAACTTCAAATAAATGAAACTAAAAATCGTATAGGAGACTTCTAGTAGGAAGAACGCTTTAAGATGAAGAGTAGAAAGTGTAAAAATGAGCGATAGCCTAGAGTATAAGTGTCGGCAATGTAACTATTTTTTCGGTTTTCGGTTTTGGGCCAAAATTTTAAAAAAAATTTGGAGAATTGAATCCCCACCTTCACAGCTATTAGTCTCCACGTGATGCGTTCTGTTAAATGCTCTCATAACTTCATTATTTGAAGGTTTTCTTGCGTTTGGGTCCCTAAAAACTTAATTCTTTCGACGGAAAGATTCCCAAAAGATTGTTGTCTCTGACACTGATTATAAAGGACAATAAATGGAAACTATGAGGCATATTGTGTTGGAATAAATTTAGAATTTTTTAATCTTGTTTTATTTTTGAAGTGTATCTCATTATATATATATATATATATATATTCATAAATAACGTAAATAGACTCTTAACATAATGGTGATTATGATAATTAATTGCAACAAAGTGATTGATCATAAATGACAAGACACAAGAAATTAAGTAATGTTATAGGACACCGGTAGTGTTTAGTACCATCCATTAATATAAAGTGTGTTCCGTAATGTAGTATTTATAGGTGAGGTCTACTTTCTATTATGCTTAGGATGGATAAAAAAGAGAAAGAAATGAGAAGGAAAAAACCTAAGTGAAGGAAGTAAAATGGTAAAAGGGAGATTTTTTTCTGTGTTGTTTGGTAGAAGAGAACGAAAAATAAAAAGAAAATATCAAATCTAATGCATCTTACAATAATAGCCCTATACAAATAAAATCATAGGGCCAACTAATCCTTTTAAAATTTTACACCTCATTTGCCTATTAAAATTTTTCCCTCACTTTTTTCTTTTTAAAGTTGGAAGGATTAGTTGGCCTTATGATTTTCCATTTTCCTTCCCTTTCTCATTTCCTCTCTACCAAACAACCTAAACTTATATTTTCTCTCTAAAATCTTTTCTCTAATTTGTTTTCCTCTCATTTTTTCACTCTACTAAACACATTATTAGTGATAGTGTTTAGCACAAATAATGTCTTTAAGCATTTTTCTAAAAAAAATCAGCATAGTGTTATTAGAGTTTTACATAATAAACAAAACAAAAATAGTAAAAAAAAAAAGAGGCCAAATTCAGTAGTTTCCAATCAGGACTGAACAGCAAATGACTGACTGACAGCATAAATTCATTGTCTTTTCTTTTTTTTTTTTTTTTTTGTGGGGTGTTGATGCGTATGTGTCTGTGGATGATATAAAGATAGGGTCAGATTCTTTTTCACATTGGAGCTAAATTTTTGTTCAGTGACTCGTTCTGATGAGTGGAGAGTGCCTAAAAAAACACACAAAAAAGCTATATATATATATATATAACTATCCAATCATCCAGAAACATGTCAAAGTCCTGAGTTCTTTTCTCTTCTGCACAAAACACAGTACTATTCATCTGCTCTCCTTTGGAGCTTTCTTACACGCCACATCTTATTCCCTAACAGACGTTTGCATACAAAAAATAACACAACATAATTGAAGCTACACGAATTCTGCTATAACGCGTGTAAAAATAACTTATTCGTTAAGATTTTATTACCAATTTTGTTTTGAACCATCAAATCTTTATGTTCAGTCAGTTTTGCATACTCTGGCCTCGTTCACTTCACAGATTTGAGTTTTCAATTCGAGTTGAGATGTGACATTTTCTTAGAGCTTTTCACTGTAGCAGAAAAAGTTAGATGTAATATTTTTTGAGAACTTTTTACTGTAAAAACTTAAAACTGAAAATTCGAATCAGTGAAATTAACGAGACCTCTATTTATTACGATCAAATTTAACGTTTAAAAACATACATTATCATTAATAAAATAAGCTTACCATTAGCAAAAGCAACGTAAAGCCTTTCGAATCACTGAGTAGCCCTCGACAAACCTCCTACAATATGATTTGCACATAGAATATATAAATAAATAAATATTATTAAGTAAATAATAATCGTTTTTCATGCATATTGTGTGGTATCTCCCAGTCGATCACAACTTGCATGCACCTCGTCTTGGAGGGGTAGGGTACTCTCATGGGTGCTGTGTATTTTGTGAATGTTATAATCGCATCGAAATCATATCATAATAAAAATAATATAAAAAAATTAATAACACGTAATAAAAATTTGACGGTTTAAAATAACACAATACTAATAGGTTATTTCTTTTCATATCTTATATATCAAAGATTTCTAAAATGAATAAATAAATAAAACTAGAAAAAAGCAAATTAAAAGAGTGACATGCTTATCTAGTAAAACTAAATTGGCCCACAATCCAACGTGAAGTCTGATTGGCTGCAAAGTAGGATTGTTTCTTGAAGAGGCTCGCAGAGTATTTCCCAATATTGGTGGAGAAATGTATCAGATCATATCGGGATGATCAGGAGAAGTACGATCTGCCTGCATATATACAGCTGATATATATATATATATATATATATATATATATAA
>NW_010360203.1:0-4106 GCF_000414095.1 Morus notabilis | reverse complement strand
GGGGTGAGTTAGGTGGTCAGTTTTAACATTCAAAGAATCAAAGACTCACAGTTCAATCAAACATTCAAAGTTCACCATCAAATAGAAATAATAACTCCAACATTCAAATAGATAGAAATTTAAAGTTCAATCTAACATCAAACATAAATTAGTCTACACTCATAAATTAGTCTGGACATAAAGTAAACATAGAGGCTTAATTCAAACATGAAGAAACTAGAGAGTATAAATGAGTTGTCTGTTTAAGGTTAAATATTAGTGGAGGCAAGTTATAGCGCGAGTTAGGTTGGGGTGTGTGGGCCATTATAGGCTTAACCAACACCCCGCCCCAAAACTTCGAGCCAGACATTGAATGGGCTGAAAAAAAAAATTTAATACTAAAAATTACATTTTTCGAGATGAGTTGGGGTGAAGTGGGTTAGGCTTGCGAGCTTTGCGGGTTTATGAACAACCCCACTTTCAGGGCAAATCGGAAGATATATAAAAGTCTCTAAACCAATGATATTCAACGTGAATACCATATGGATCACAGTCATGTTTTTTTAACCGTTAGTTAATGCAAACCTTAGATTAATTAATACTCATATATAAATATGTTTCATATGGTTTATAAGAGATTTAAACTATATTTTTAAAAAATATTTTCTCTCATGAAAATTTAAATTTTTGCTTAAACCTATAAACCAAAGGGCCATAACAATGCAAGAATGTCCTTATAGCATTGTTCTTTTACGACTATATATATGAGTATCGGATCAAGATCATTAGGCAAAACTCAAAGTTAGAGAGAGAATCAAATCACCATTATAGTGCAACTTTTCCTCCGAAAATCAGTTGAGGTTCGATACTCAGGCCTCGTTCATTTTACCGATTCGAGTTTTTAGTTTTAGGTTTTTACAGTAAAAAATTCTCAGAAAATGTCACATCTAATTTTTTCTGCTACAGTGAAAAACTCTAAAAAAATATCATATCTCAACTCGAATTGAAAATTTGAATCCACAAAGTGAACGAGACATCAATAACCCCGCTCATTTATTTAAAGTCCATGCCAAGTCAATGAATATTGCTTGACGGCTTGTGGGAATGGGAATGAAAATGAACTCATTTTTTTACTAAAATAAATTAAGCAACGACTTGTTCTATTGATAGGATTACTTGTGTGATTTCTATAGTAGAAAGAAACACGACAAGATTGTCAACAATTTTTTATTTTTTGTTTTTTTTGGGAGAACCGAGAAAAAAAAAGAGTCCAAATAGAAATGATAAATGGTGGGGCCTATATATATATATATATATATGTATGTTACATATATAAGATGTATGTATATACAGAGAAAGAGAGAGAAGACAAAAAAGCTTTGGGGGTAAATAAAGCCTTAAAAAGGCTTAACAAAATAGCATGCGTCTCTCTGTGTGTCTGTCTCTGGTCTGTCCGAGTTCGAGTGTGTCTCTTGGATCACGCAAATGCAAAAATGAAGTATTCCCTCTTCTGGTTTTTACTTTCTTCTTTTCCAAACCCTTTAAACATTATCATGATCAATATATATGTGTGTATGTATATATGTATATAGGATTTATAAGAAATGTAAACATGATATTTGTTCTAATGAAACATAAAGAATAAACATATTTCGAACATAAAGGTTATACATGAATGAATATTATGTTATACTTCTCACATTTTTAAGTTACTTGGAAGTATGATCCTGCCAGCAGGACTATATATATGTATAAATATATGATGTCAAATAAATATGATCTCTGCCCCCAAACTCAACAAAGTTATTCATTTTGTGCGTGTCCAAGTAAGTAAACATATGATGTCAAATTATGATGGTTTGACAAAAAGATAGAAAGGAAAAATATTGGTTTTTTTCTCCAAATATTAATTTTACTTCTGTACGTTAAGGTCTCGTTCAGTTTGCGGATTCGAATTTTCAATTTCAGTTAATATGTGATTTTATGTGGGTTTTTCACTATAGTAGAAAAATTAAATGTGATTTTTTGTGAGAGCTTTTAATTATAGTAAAATTGGAATTAAAAACTCAAATTGGTGAAATAAACGATGCCTAAATCATTGGAGTATTGGATTGTGAGCTGTATATGATATTGGTCCCCTCCAGCTAGCTGTTCTATCCATAATGTCAATGTCCCAAAAACCAACAGCAGAATTCTGCAGCATCTCTCTCTCTCTCTCTAACTTCTGCGTGAATGCAATTACAAATGCATGTCAATCATCTAAAGTTTTGTCTCTTTTTATTGAATTTTTTCCCTTTAGTAAATACCCAACATATATAGTAAAATATTAAGTAGCATATAGTAATGGTAAACGAGAATATTTACTCTTTGATAATATTTTTTATTCATTATCTACTTAAGAAAATTTGGTTGACAAATTGGTTTTTATCTGATAAAGACTAGAATATCCCATTTTCATGTATATCACTAATTAAGTCATTAGACAAAGAAACTCCAATATGGTAAAGCAGTCCTTCAGCATTAATTACTAGGTCCTTATACAATTTTCGCTTTCCCTTCTATACGTAATTACTCCATAAGAATCATTAAGTCAGCAAGGTGATGCCTACTACAATAATTTTCCTTTTCTTTTCTTTTCAAGTGTAAGAAAAAAAAAATGTAACATGAAGAAATTGCCACATTCAAAGGTTTTCGAAACGTTTTTGAGTGCAGAAGCGTGTACGTGCGGATCGCGTATAACAAAAAATTTTCATAAAACTTTTGAATACTATATAAATTATATCAATTTGTGCAATAATAAATTAATTATATTAATTTATATAGATAAATACCTAGTGAACGATTAGGCGGTTAACTTGAGGTTTTTGACCATGAACAGTCCAAGCTCCAAGCTTTCTCAAAAAATCCGAATCTTCCTTGTCTAGTCTTTGAAATCTGTAAGACCTATAGTGTGGGTTCTAATATAGAGCTATTGGATTTGATCACTCGCTAATTTGTGAGCCTTCACTATCAACACATGTATGTGAAGAAACTGAGAATTAGAAAAACTTTTCTTCTCTTTTTCTCATTGTAGAAACTGGCCACCTATGGAAAATAGAGAGCAAAAAATTATCTACTCTAATTTTCTATTGTCTCATATTTATAGAACACTAGAAGAATCATTTTACTTTATCTTGAAGACAAAACAATAGAAAATTTGTTATTACTATATTTTAATCTCATTAAAATACCGTTTCCCGTTTAATTTTGAAAACAAATTTCTCCTTCCTTTTTACTACATGACACTTAAATAATGAATAAAAATTTTTATATAATAAATGTCCTTATTACATCTAGGACAGTATTCATAATAATTTGATCATAAAAAGTCAGCATGAATGATCTTCCATTATGCTAATGTGCTTCTTGGAGCCCGACGTGCATGCTCCTCAGAAATGCACACTTTCGGTTTAGTTACTTGCATTTTAGAGGAACTGTGTGGAGTGAAAGAGGGATGGATCTAAATAGTTACTTGTGCAACCGCTCTCTGGTTAGAGCTCAAAATAATAGTTACTTTTTTGCAATTACGCACTTGCCCCTCTACTAACCCTCATCTCAAAAGCGATAGAGGGACATTTTTGTCTATTAGCAAAATTTAAGAGACCAAAGATGTTACAAATTAATTAAAATTCATAAGGGACAAAAGGGTCACAAATTGTATAATTCGTGAAACATTATGGACGTGTTTGGAATTCGTTCTAAAATGATTTTATTTTTTTGTATAAAAATGAAAATGAAAACGTTTTCAATCTCAGACATAAATCATTTTTGAAAATGCGTTTGGTAGTTTTATGAAGATGTTGTTTTCAATGTAAAAAAACTCATTAATGTCTCTCTTTCTCTCTCTCTGCTCGAGAGATAGGAAAATAAAAAATAAAAAACGATTAAAAATCGTTTTTCATTTCTCTCTCAGTTTACACTAAACCAAAAAATCGTTTTCATTTTTATTTTTTGTCTTTATTGCGTCAAACGCCGTTTTAAAAACGTTTTTATTTTTTCTTTTTTTAAAAACGTGAAAAATAAAAACGTGATCAATTCTAAATTAACACGGCCTATATTATAAAGCCTTGCGCTAAATACTTGTGGAT
>NW_010360202.1:0-906 GCF_000414095.1 Morus notabilis | reverse complement strand
AAGTTTTCTGTGTGTTTGTTTCATACGGTTCATACCTTTTTGTTACATTGCTTTGTCTTATAAAATTTAAATTTCTGTTCAAATTTTTTTATTCAAACCTATAAATCAAACAATCCTTATCAATAGATTGATTTTATTGTTCTTAGTAAAACTACAGAAACTATTTAATAGTCTAGGTGTACAACATTATTTTGCTTACGTGGTACTAAAAGTGAAAGCTCGAGTTGCTCAGCTTTGCTTGATGGCCCGAATAGGAATTTTGTGCCGGGCTGAGCCGGAATTTATAAGGTATTTAAAAAAAAAGAATTAATTACATATATGTCTATTTTACAATGGTTGAAAAAAAAATGTCAACAAGTTGTTATATTTGTATATAAGTCCGTAAAATAAAACATTTCTATACCTAATTAACTACTTCTTAAAATTATCACAACCACTCAAATAAAAAGGTCATATTTGGAATTATTAACATAAAATAGACAGAATGATAATATTGTTGAATTAAAAGTATTTTCTAAACATGAAAGATAAAAATGATCTTTTTGTGTAAATAATTATAAAAAAAATTTAAAAAAACCTAAAAGACAAGTAAAAAATATGAGAAGACAAGAATAAAAAGACCTTCCTCTTTAAAAATAAAAAAAAACCTTTTTTCATTTTTTTTAAAAAAATGTGTTTTAATCTGCATTTTTTTTTGAGAAATTTTGATTTGCATCTCGAGAACTAAAGAGGGAGAAGGTTTTTCAAAATTTTTTCTCTTTTCTTCTGATTTTTTTTTTTGTTTTTATGATTTTTGAAAAGAAATAGTTGGTTTATTTACTGTTTGAATTTTTTTTTTGAAGTAAAGTGTTTTTATATATTTTTAATGTTTAATCACTTTTTATCGATTTCACTAGAACTTAATAT
>NW_010360201.1:0-2264 GCF_000414095.1 Morus notabilis | reverse complement strand
TTAACACAAAATAACTTAATATTAAAAAAAAGTTTAAATAATTCGGGCAGGCTCGGGCTGCCTAATACAAGCCCGTGGCCCGTTCAAGGTGAAATTCAGACTCAGGCGGGCGGCCTGAATTTCTCGGGCGGCTCGGGCTCGAGCAAAAACTCGGATTTTTTAGACGGTCGCAGGCGGCCTATCCAAAGTTCCAGCACTACTCACAAGTTACGATTTACAACGTTAGTTAGGCCAAAAATAATAATTAAAGAAAAGTCACAACTTACAACATAGAGACGCGAATGCGATTTATAAGTGCGCTCGACATTAATTCCGATATTAGTTGGTCACAAATTCACAGTCACATGTTAAGAATAAAAGAACTATTTCTAGCGATTAGCAACAAAAAAAAAAGAAAAAAAAACTCTAGCTGTCTAGCAAAAAAGAGAACCACAATAATAGCTTCTCAGGTTCGATTACATCAACATTCAATTAAATTAGGAAAAAAGGATGAAAAAATAAACAAATATTTCAAATTCGAATTATTTCCTATCATTCAAGTCAAATATAATAATATATATATGTTGTAGGGTAAAATTCTAAACCTTAAATCGGGTATTGAATGAGGCATACGAATCATAAATGAAGGCATTAAATGATCGATAACAGCTCAGTTTTAGCCGCCACGTCGGATGACAACTCTCTTAGGAGCAGACTACTAATTAAGGGTGTGACATACATAGGAGGTCAACCGCTATGAAGAGATGCAAAAGATAACATGAGATCGACCACACCAATAATTATAGGCGAAGATGATTCTAGAAGCGCTTATAAAGTCGAGTCTACGCAAGTCGAGAGATATGCGAGATTTGCTTTGAGATTTACTATTTGTAATTCAAATATATGAAATTTAAGCAATAAAATTGTCCGGATTGATTGTAATCTTCATCTTTTGGGAAACTATCCTAAAAGATGAGGAAAATATCCTCGAATTAAATAGGAAAACCAGTTGGGATGATGGAAAAATATATGAATAAAGGATAATAGGTCGAAAAAATGAGGAGGTCTCAATCTGAGCATTAGTGCGTGTAATCCCTACGAGAATAGTAAAAAATTACCACTTCCTGCAGTAGACGTAGCTCTTGAATCGAGAGTAAACCATTATAACTTTTGTGTGTTCTTACTTTTTAATTGTTTTATTACTGTAACTTTGATCATAAAACTCGTGCAAACTGTTTAAATATTCGTTATTATTCCGTTAACGAATTTTTACCGTCAACAATATATTATTTTCATAAAGAGCTGTTATTATTTGGGAATACATAAAAATAGAGTCAAATATAAGGTTCGTTATATGTAACAAATTACATTACCATGCACAATTTTCTTTTCTCATACTTGAAAAATTTATCGTTACATAACAAATATCATACAGCACTATTTATTTCTATTTTCTTAAGAAAATTCAGGAAGGACTAAAACTCTGTCAATCTATTCTTCAAAAAAAAAAAATGTTTTCATCCTTATCCTCATAAAAATAACCTCATAACTTAAAAAATAATGATTCTCATTAAAATGAATCTCCTTTAACGGACTCGCCTCTTATAAATAATGGGATTTAAAACTTTATAAAAACAAATAAGAGTGTTTTTTTTTTTTTTTTCAAATAAATTTACCATCAAATCATGGGATTAAATCACATGGTAAGGTCATTAGCCAAAAAAAGAAAATTACATGCTAAGGTGGGTCCACGGTCCACCAAATTCCCACTTCAGCGATATAACCGTATCAAGGGGTCGATTGTAGAGAGCATATTCACTGGCTCAGGGGCTTTGCCGGCAGGGGCTGCATGATCTGGTGGGGGCTGCCCGGGAACCTCAGATATGGCGTTAGACCCCACTTCTCCCAGTGCCCAGTGGTTCTTTGACTAAACCTGTGGGTCATGCCTACCACCACTTTCAGGGGTGGATTTAAGATTTTGCAATAAAAATCATAAAACCTGCTCACCATAGCAGTCGTGGGACCCCCTACATTATTAATACACAAGCCAATTATATGGTTTGGTTTTTACTTTTTATTCTCATAATTTATCCAAAATAACAAAAGTTTTATTTTCATAATTACTTTTGGCATTATTATTATTATTATTATTGATAGTTTTGGCATTATTATTTTTGTGCATGGCCAATTGGCCCTCCGCTAGTTTATTCTCAAAAAAATCTTGTACTTGTAGCGCATAATGGGTGACGGATATTGATTAGGACCTCAGCAAACCTTTTTTTTTT
>NW_010360200.1:0-2200 GCF_000414095.1 Morus notabilis | reverse complement strand
TATATCACTCTGTCACGCCCCGAAGCCGGGGTTAGTGACGTGGATGCTCGTTTAGGAGTTAAACTAGATTAAACAATTGAAATTATAATAATTAGGATCAAAAGTAAAATATTTTAAGAAATTTCCAAACGAGCCCCACTTTTAGCCGGAAATAAATTACAAGAAAGTTACGAGGTCTTCCAAACTTTCTAAATCGTTCAGGGCTTCACCCATAGGATATGCAGTATTGTACATACGTAAACATGTAAATAACATTACAGACATCAACCACGGTCTAGAAATCCAAAGATCAGAGTTTACAGAAGTTACACTTCTTACATTTGTATTCAGGGAGGATGAACACAATCCTCTCTTATCCGGACGGTAGCAACTACCCAGCTACTCCGCACTGCTCATAGAGTCGCCTGGGAGGAGTTAATATTTATAAAGTAATAAAACGTGAGTGAAAAGGCCCAGTAAGATATATTTTGAAATAACTTTATAAATAAATAAATAAATGAGTAAACAAGTAAATAAATAAATGCATAAGTAAATGAGACATTCAGTTCCAAGACAACAGTTGGAACCTCAAATACTTTTTCTGAAAGGAAATATAACTGAAAATCTTCATATTACAGGCATCAACAAGAAATTTACACTATGATAAATTACTCACACAACCACATGCACAAGCCTATCACCCCCGGGCCGAGTTTTGGGTTCTGCCCCCAAGGATGCACTCTCTACATCCTATCTAGGCCATCAGCCGGTTTACCGATTCACAAGATCTCTTGTCTTAAGAAATCATTCATTAAACTTTATGAAACAGTTCATCATAATTCCAATAGCTAAAATCAAGCTATGGTTTTATAAACATGCTTTTCTTTCGCAAACATGCCCTTTCTTTAAAACATTTGCAAGGCCAAAACTCTTTCAAAATCAGGCTGCCAAAGAAAGGGATAAGAAATCCTACCTCTCAAATACCAAACATGTGGCTAGCATTGCACTATTCCGGCTTTTGCTTCCTCAAAGCCCCATAATCCAAGTCCTCAGCTAGCACTGATACAAAACCACGCTTTAGAATCCAATTCACATTCCTAAAGCAATTTTAATCTCAATTATACCATTTGATTTCCTATTAGTGTGCCATAATTCAATTACCGGTTTCATAAACCATTTCATGTTTCAAATCATCATTCCAAGGGTTTTAAATCTCAAAATATGGATTAAAGATGCTAATCCATTTACTCTAGATCCCCAAATGAAGCTAATTTGGGTTCTCTTCGAAAATCAGGGTCAAAACAACATTTTTAAACAAAACTGGGTCAAACCCCGTGTACACCAATCGACTGGTGACAGAGCAGTGCAACACCACCGGTCAACCGGTGGTGTACACTTCGGTCAACTGCATAGGTCGACTGGTCGAATCAGTGCAATGTAGTCGACCGGTCCGGTTGACCGCACAGGTCGACCTGTGGAGAACAGCAGGGCGAGGAAACTCGCCAAAATCTATCCCAAAACTTGCAATTTCAGTTCCAATTCGAAATATCTCAAGGGAAAACAACTAAGTCCAGGTTCTAAGTACTGAATCAAGTCCAAAGAACCCAAGATCTCCAATTTCTACCATGGTTTTACTCAAAATCCATCAATATCCATTTCGAACAAAAAAATAAGTTTTTAAATCCGAAAAACTTGTGATTCAAGAGAGGTTTTCAGAAATCTTACCTCAAATCCTTCTCTTGACGTTGAAAACTTCTTAAAATTTTCCTTTGGTCCGAAATCCGGTTTGATTCGGGGAAGATTTTGAACGGGAGAGAGAGAGAGAGTGAGAACGAGAGTGAGAGTTAGAGAGAGAGTATGCACGGGAAAGGAAAAGAAAGGAAGGAAAAGGAAAAGTAAAGAAAAGGAAAAAGAAAAGAAAAAGGGAAAGAAAAAGAACAGGTGTCACAAAATATTTAAATACAGTCCAGAAAATGTGCCCACACACACTTCTGGATAAAATGTAATTACTGAGAATATTTAAATACCTTATCTAATAATTAATTAATTAAAAGGCACACTAATAAATCTCAATTACCTTAATTAATCTCATTTAATTTTTCGAGGTGTTACAAATAAACATATATAAGCGCAGTAAATACATATGATGTTGAAAAATCGTGTGATTGGTTATTATAGATGAAAAAAGGTCTAGCACTATAAGTTTGGTTAAAACAGGGAG
>NW_010360199.1:0-4978 GCF_000414095.1 Morus notabilis | reverse complement strand
TATGTCTATTCCATTTGGATTATGATTTTATCTATCCTTTCTGACAAAATTTTTTTGACTCTCTCTCTTTTGTTTTTTGTTTTTCTTACTTTTTTTATTCTTACTTTGTTGATTTGCTTTGTTCATTTATTTATTTACTCATAAATATAATTGACTTATACTTCATTTCAGTTTGAATTCGGATATTATCTATTTTCTTTGGTTTTCTTTGGTTTTCTTTGGCTATTTCTCTTTTGTTATTTTCACCTTGATTTTAATATATAAAAAAAAAAAACTTGATGGCTTCTCTTTATTCTGTTTTGTTCATGGCTTTAAGTTATTTTGGATTTTTTGTTCCCTTTATTTTCACTATTCGAATCAAAGTTTATTTATATATATAGTATGTTTTCTTTTTTGCTTCTTATATGTTTATCTTACTTGGACTTAGACTTCATGTCATGACCTGAAAATTTGTAGAAGAAATTGTTGTATGAGATAAAATTTCCTTGAATTCTTTGTATTATAAATACTAATACTTTTATGATAAGTATTTGTTAATATTAATATTGAATAGCAAATTATAAGCTAAAAATTAGGAATTTCTGAATTATGATGCAGTTATCGAATTTCAGACTGTAATCAAGAAAGAGGCACAGAATGTTGTGTTATTCCCACAAGAGGACAAACACATGAATATTAAGTTTAAGAAATGGAAAAGAATTGAAAAACATCAATTCTAGGGTTTTAGAAACAATCAGAATGAAGAATGGACGAAAACAGAGTTCGGAAGCCTGAACTGAGAAAATTATTATTTTTGAGCGATTAGGGTTGACCGAGTCAAAATTTGTTGACCAAGAGTCGACCAATAAGTCACTCTTGAAAAGTTAGTCAAGGTTGAGTAAAGTTGACCAAGTTGACCAACTGTCCAAAAAACGCAGATAAAACGCACACCAGATAGGAATTAAACTGAACTAAAATAAGATAGTTATTAAAAATGAATGGTAGAGATTTAATGTGATTAAATGGATGAAGGGATGATATTGGGACACATGGAAAGAGAGGATATGGCTGGCCAAGACTTAGGGGAGAAGCCAAATAGATATTTTGATACTTTTGCAAAAAAAAGACCCTAGAAAATGTGTTAGGATGTAATATGTATGACAGGAATGCATATATAGGTATGCATTATTGTTTGTTTTTATTGTGGTATGCTGTTACTTTCTGAGCGAAAGTTCATCCCTTTTATTCATGTTGTAGAAAGATCGGGTAAGGCACTGGCTCCCTCAAACCTATATGTTGGGTGTGCAGAAAAGGATCTAGCACTATGATGTGGGCAAGTGGGTAATGGATACATCACGTATTTTGAAAATGCTGCTAAGCTTTATGTGTATAAAGTAAATAATGTTTATGAATGTAAACAAGTTATGTAATTAAAATAGAGTGTACGAGACAACGAGGCTATGCATAGCAACCTCAAGTCGCAAGGTATGTTAATGTATCCAAAATGCTATCAGGTTAATGGTATGAGAACTGCATTCGTATGCAAATGGTAAGTCGAATGTATGAGTACGCCTAGGAATGGATTTTAAGGTTTTAAAAGAATTTTATCTACAAATTATTCAATGTTAAAAAGTTAAAAATATTTTCGGAAAAGAACTTTTAATATAATATTCAAGTTTTACTATGAATACTAATTGAAATTTTATTCTGCCAAAGTATATTAGTATCTATTTTACTATTAAGGAAGCAAAAAAAGTAGCCTAAATTTTAGGAGTCTATAGTTTTAAAGTAGTATGATTAAATATATGAATTAAGTATGAACGTAATAATGATGACCAGAAATAAAGGTTGTCTCACTTCATCTATTTTTCTTAACCAATTTTTTTTTACTATCTTTCTTATGTTATTTTCACCCTAATTTCTTATATAGAAAGAATATAATTCCTATTGTTTTGGCCTTTACTACTTTCTTCAATATTCATTCATTCATACACTAGCCTTTTTTATGTTATGTTGCTGGAATCTGGTTTGTACATTTTTCCATTATATTCATAAACGAAATATTAAATTAAAAAAAAAAACTTTATTCTGTTTCTATCTGTGTATGGTTTTCACTTATTTTGAACTTTTAGTATTTCTAGTTTTACTTTCCCCCTTGAAGTGGAATTGTCGAGATTACCTTTTTTTTCCCTGGCTTCTTCCTCTCCGGCAGAGAGGCTTTTGGGTCTTTTTCTACCTTATGGGTCTGATTATACACTTTTGATCCGAGTTTTTAATTTCTTAATTTCTTCATTTGTTCTTGGGTTCGGCCTTTTTGGTCATTTTGATTGAAAAGAGACTGCAGGTTTTATTGCTTCTTCGATGCCTCCATTGAGTCTGGTTTTTTTCATTTTATTTGGGAAGTTCTCTTTTTTTTTTTATCTAATAAATTTTGTTTCTGTTAATCTTTTGTCTTTGTTCTCATATTTATGCGTTTTTTGCTTCTCATGTTTTAAAAAAACGTTGTAAAGTCCTACTTATTTTTTTTTTATTTTTATTTTTTCCTCTCTTCTAACTTTTTTTTTCACGTTTTCTCTTTTTGTTTTAAGTCACCTTGTCATGACCGGGAAATTTGTCAAGAGGCCATCGGCTTAGAATTAAGATTTAGCACAGCTTTTCATCTTCAGACTGATAGACAATCTGAACGTACCATCTAAACTTTGAAAGATATGCTTAGGGCATGCATGATGGATTTTAAAGGAACATAGAATAAGAAACTGCCACTGATCGAATTCTCGTATAACAACAGCTATCAAGCTTCAATTGATATGGCACCATGTGAAGCTTTGTACGGAGGAAAGTAGTGCATATCTCCCATTCATTAGTATGAAACTAGGGAGAAGCAACTACACAAACAAAATTCATTCAAGAAGCGGTTGAATCAATTAAGAAAATCCATTAAAGAGTGAAGACGGCACAAGGCCGCAAGAAAAACTATGCTGATAAGCGCAAAAGACCTTTAGAGTTTAATGAAGGTGATTCAGTCTTTTTAAAGATTGCACTCATGAAAAGTGTCATGTGTTTTGGCAAGAACGGTAACTGAGCCCGAGATATATAGGACATTTTCCGTTATTGAACGAGTAGGAAAAGTAGCCTACATATTAGTTTTACCGTCAGATTTAGCTACGATACATGATGTATTTCATGTGTCAATGTTAAAGAACTATGTACTAGATCCATCCCATGTTATAGAACATGAACCAATCCAGATTCACGAATACATGTCTTATGAGAAACAACCGGTGCAGATTCTTACACGAGAGGAGAAGTGTCTTCGGAATCAAAATATTCCACTTATTAAAGTTCTATGGAGAAATCAAGAAGTGGAAGAAGCAACATGGTAACGTGAAGATGAGATGAGAGAGAAATACCCCTATTTATTCTGATTTTTTAGGACGAACATTTATAAGGAGGGGTGATTGTCATGACCGGGAAATTTGTCGGAGAAATTATTATATAAGATAGAATTTTCTGGAATTCTTTGTAATATAAATATGAATACTTTTATGAGAAGTATTTGTTGATATTATTATTGAATAGCAAAGAATAAGCTAAAAGTTAAAAATTTCTGAACTATGATGCAGTTATTGAATTTCAGACTGTAATTAAGAAAGAGGCTCAGAATGTGGTGTTAATCCCTTGAGAGGACATACACATGAATGTTAAGTTTAACGAATGAAAAGGAATTTAAAAACATCAATTCTAGGGTTTTAGAAACAATTAGAACGAAGAACGGACGAAAAAGTGGTTTGGAAGGCCGAACCGAGATAATAAGGGTTTTCGACTGATTTGGGTTGACCGAGTCAAAATTTATTGACTAAGAGTTGACCAATAGGTCATTCTTGAAATATTAGTCAATGTTGAGTAAAGTTGACCAAGTTAACCAACTATCCGAAAAATGCAGATAAAATGTGCACCAGGTAGGAATTAAACTGAATCGAAATAAAATAATCACTAAAATAATGGATGGTAGAGATTTAAAGAGATTAATGGACGAAGGGCTGAGATTTGGACCCCTAAAAAGCAAGGAATGGCCGGCCAAGACTTAGGGGAGAAGCCAAGTGAGATATTTTGACTTTTTTTATAAAAAAGACCCTAAAAAATATCAAAATTACATTTTAGTCCCTCCTTCTCTTTAGGTCCGGTTTTTATTTGAGAAAAATGATTGAAAAATGCTCATTTTCATGCCAAAAACCAGAGAGCATCAGCCAAAACGAGAAGAATAAAAAAAATTCACCCAAAGTGAGAGAAAACAAGTTCTAAGCGAAAACTGACAAAAATCACCGTGGATTAGTGTCTCTGTGGTTGTCTCTTCATTTTTCTAAGGTAAAATCTCAATTTCTCACCTTCTTTTTTACCATGGCTGCACGTCGATGAATAGTAAAGAACTTGAAAATTTTTTGCTAAAGATGATTATTGGCTAATGGTTAGCGGTGTGATAGTCATGGCCATATAAAGACAACTCTGTCTCTTTGGTAATTAAGATTACTAGTAAATCATTACTAAAATCTATTTACCATGATTATTTATAATAAATAAATTACTACATTAATTAACTACTAACATATATATTACAGGTACATACTAAATGTACAAATTGAAGATAATACTAGAGATATGAACATCACTATATTTGGAAGAGCAACACAAGCATTGATAAAAGAAAAAAAAACTATGCTCCTGATGAAGGCTTCAATGATCCATATGTAATCCCACCAATCATTGCTCAATTAAGAGGACAAAGAAAAATCTTTCAAGTTCAACAAAGAAAAGCACAAATGAGTACAATTAGTTCAAAAATATTTGAAGATATCTAGCCTCCAATACCACCACCACAAATATCAACTGCCACATCAACAAATAAAAATGAACCAGAAGGTAAGACATATTTACTAATTTATATCAATTATTAATAAAAAATAATATTTATTATTTTAAACACATATCTGAACAATTTTTT
>NW_010360198.1:0-1353 GCF_000414095.1 Morus notabilis | reverse complement strand
GTTCATTTTTAATTTTAAATCATAGTTTTAAATTTTTTATAGTATTTTTTTATCATAAAAAATTAAAATTTTAAAAATCAGAATTATAAATTATAGTTCTGAATCTATAAATTAAATGTCCCAATAGTTATTATCTACTCATGTTCAAGGTTTTTGGTGAAAAAAGTACAAAGGGTAAGAAAAAAATATCAACCATAGCTATCTTATTGAGCGTGATTAACGAACAATGAACGGTGTCCACCTTAATATTATATCAAATGCTAACGAACAATGAGTCTAGTAATCTAAAAATAATGACTTCCTATCTAGCGACCGAACCGCTTGAAAAGCAAGTTCAACGGCGTTAGACCACTGCCTTTGTGGTATATTCACACTCAACTTGTGACTTAGAGCCTGTTTAGTTGGATGATTCATTTTCTGATTCGAATAATGATTTATGGTTCGTTACAGTATTTTTTTCTCATAAAAAACACACATAAATTAAAAATAATTTTAATTTCATAGTTCTAATCAATGAACCAAACGGACTCATGATTTAACATGTTATTTATACTCCTACTAAACAGTCAAACATAATACGACAAAACCTCACATGAACGAAAAGGTAACTCTCCCTGTTCACCAAAGCACAAAATAAGGACAGCCCATATAAATTGGATTCTGGTTTGTATATTCATCTTTAAAAGGCGTGTAGTTATAATGAAAATAATATAGTAATGACGAATAGTCAGAGATCTCAACTAAAGCCTCATTGTGTTTTCAAAAAAGTTCATGTTTAAGAGTTGGTTGAGCTTGAGAGGGGACAATAGCTAGAATCTAGATCAAATATTATCCAATCTTTCTAGAGTCGTTAAATGAAGATCAACATCTTAAAAAAAAAACAAAAAAACAAAAACAAAAACCAAAAAAAAAAAAAAGAATAAATGAACATTAGCACTTGCCCACTAGTACCTATAGTTTATGGCAGAGCTGGCATTTTTTACCTAAAATTTATTTTACTGTATAAACGACTTTTTTTATTTCAGCAAAATATTGTTCAACAAGAGATGTGACGATGCCACATAAATTAAATTCCTTAATATTCGCTAATTAGAAAATGATACATATACTTTGTTCTGTAAAATTTTTAACGTGTATTAATAGCATTATTACTTTATGGTAAACTTGTTATATACAGGGCATAGACTACAAAATAGATTTTGAGCAACAAAAGAAATTAAACAAAATGCATGTCCAAGTGATTGGAACTCTAAGGCTCCGTTCATTTTACCGATTTGAGTTTTGCTACAGTAAAAAGTTCTAAAAAATAATCACATCTAACTTTTTTGTTACAGTAAAAAGTTCTCACATAAA
>NW_010360197.1:0-440 GCF_000414095.1 Morus notabilis | reverse complement strand
TTGATTTGTTTTACTTAGTCAACTTCCCTATAATATGCTAGTAAGTTTTCGGTCGTGCCTCTATTGTAATTACTTGGATGATTGTCTAATTCTTTTTATTACCAGTTCTTGCATCCATTTTTTCTTCTTAAGGTATGCAGGTTGCTCAGTATGCTCCTCTAATTTCATATTATTTTTTCAATCTCATCCGTCTTGGTGAATAAGAGAAACTGTATTTGACTAAAAGATACTTGATGTTGAATTTTGGTGTAAATGTTTCTTTTTTTGAGATATAAGGTAGATCACGCTCCCAGTTTTTTTTGTTAATGAGCACACTGTCTATGAAAATGGAACCTTTTGTTAAATTTTCTCATAGCCTGACCGGGAAAAGAGAAACTGTATTTGACTAAAAGAATTGGTTTTCTTTCTTGCTTTTATTTTTTAGCATGACCGTAGCTTAT
>NW_010360196.1:0-3542 GCF_000414095.1 Morus notabilis | reverse complement strand
CAGGAATACCCTACTACAAAATAAATAGAATTCTGAAAAAAAAAACAAGTTGAAAAAAAGAACACAAAAAGAGAGAGAGAGAGATGTTGCATCAATAGTCAGTCGGTTTCAATTAGGAAAGATATGCAGGAAATGACAGGGAACTTAATTTAAAACCAGGAATTGATATTTGATTTGGAATTTTCAGACAACCTTATAAATAGTAAATGACACCTTCCTATAAGTTGTTGCCTGCCTAATATTTGGAGGCATGTTCGGATGAGGATGTTTGGTTGGAGGATTCAAACCATGATTTGAATCATGGTTCATAGTTCGCTATAGTGTTTTCTCTCACAAAAAATACACGTAAATAAAAAATGGTTCTAATAACATGATTCTAATTCATGAACCAAACGTCTCCAATGATTTTACGAGAGTGAAAAGTGCTCAGCAAAAGCTTATTTTTTTGCGGATTTAACCGCAATTCAAACTCTTTTACTACAATATTTTTTCTTATGAAAATTTTGAATTTTCTATTCAAAACTTATGAACCAAAAACAAGCGGCACGGCATACATTTTACCAAAGAGCATCTTACTCCAAAATCACAGGATAGTTTGGATAGTACTCACAACACCTATATCAAGACCAGCCATAGTTTGGATTTGTAGAATGGAAACTACACAACATGCCCACATGCAGCACTCGTCTTTATCACCACCCTCAAAATTATAATGCTCGTGTTCCAAATATATATATATATATATATATTATTGACGGTAAAAACTCGTCAACAGAAATAGGCCTGATCACCACTAGGCATCCCGTTAGATTACCGGTTTAATATTGACTGTATACTTAATATAGGCAGTGAAGTATTTGTGGTATCTCTTGTGTAGTGAGCAATATAAGAAATTCTTGAAGTAGAAAAACACACGAAATTTATATATATATATATATATATCTATTATTGATGGATCCAATAATTTTCTGAGGCTAATAATCGTCTATTCTATTACCAAGTTGCACCTCAGTCTTGTTTTTCTATTTTCTGCTCTTCCAATATAAGTAGGCCCGTAACTCATGAGGTACGCCTATAAATTGTCCTAAAAAATTTTAAAAACACCATAATGTGTTATGTCAAGTTACACAGCAAAATGATTGTGAAGATCATGTTCCCATATTAGCTAGGTGGACTTGTTTTATTCATTATTGATCACATAAAATGGGGAAAAAAAATGTAGATATCAGTGGAAACGCAATAACCTAGTACTTGCTACTTTGGATCCTCCTAACTTTGATCAATTGATCTCTGAGAACGACATTTCAACTACACACTACACAGAGACAGAATTTATTGCAAATAAGATGATGGTAAAGTTGAATTTGTGTGATCTTCACATTGCTGATGTTAAAACCACAACATCACTAAAATTAGTTTCGTTTATATGTGCCATTTACTGGATAAAGATGGCAAAGCTATCAATAAAAACAATATGTTGATATTGACATTTTACCCATTTACTTCATTTTCTTTTAGCTTAACAGTCCCATAACTTAATCCCATCGTACAGTAAAAAGCTGCTGTTTAAGGTTTTAACATAGCCAAACGTGCTTTTAAAGACACTTCAACTTTCATTATCATGATGATCATAATGATTGAAACAAACCATTAAGAGACGTTTGGTTCATGGATTAGAATCATGAGATTAGAATTATTTTTGATTTACGTATATTTTTTATGAGAGAAAACACTGTAGCGAACCATGAACTATGATTCGAATCGGGGTATGAATCCCCAACCAAACAACCCTTAAGATAAAATAACTACGACAATAATACACATGACCTAACTATAATCTCAACTTTTTAATATAATAATACGCGGTATGTAAATTATTGTTTTTTTATTGATAGGTGTTTAAAATATTACCACATCCATTAATATTTTAGAAGTTTGTATTTATCAAATCAAAAAATGAAAACTCAACATTACTTGAGTGATAAAAAATTTGAGATTGATATTGGAGTCTCTAGCACTCCTCTAGCTTCGATCTAGCTTGAAGAACCAATGCTAAAAACAACAATAATATTCTACCTAATAAATTACGATAGATCCAGTTTTGTGTTTAGGCCCATGGGCTCAGCCTGTCACAAATGACATGGCCCAACAAACTTCTGAACGGTTCAATGACTCGACGTTTATTTCCTATATTCGTCCCTGATTTTGAATAATGATTCACGGTTCTCTACAGTATTTGTTCTCATAAAAAATACACGTAAAATGAGAATAGTTCTGAATCATGACGTTTATTTTCTATATTCGTCTCTGATTCTGAATCATAATTCATGATTCTCTACAGTGTTTTCTCTCACAAAAAATACATATAAAACGAGAATAATTCTGAATACATAAACCAACGTTTTCTCTTGATTCTCAAATCATTCTCATAAGTCATAACAAAAAAAAAAAAAATCCACACTTCATGACCTAAAAGTCTAAAACGAAGGGAAGAAATAAACTTGGGGTAATCTATAAGAATGCCACAATCAGATATGCTAAGAATTTTGTCACTACAAAGGACCGATTAAGGATCAACAAAGCATGCGTTGTCAAAATTGTCCTTATTGGTCACCAGAGTAATCAACTAGATTATCATCAGTGTTCTATCAAGTTTTTCCATACTCAATGGTGATCATTAGCTATCGCTTGGGACCGGTAGCCCAAGTAATATGCTAGATGAACATCGTAATATACTGGAATCCACAATGCACGGCGGCAACCGGAGTAATCTACTAGATTAACATCATTAATCCATCAGATTATGTCTCCTTTTCAACATTTATTAGTAACATCTCCAGCTCTAGCTATCAGAATAATATGGTAAAATAACAACAGTAATCTACGGGATTTAATTCTCAAAATCAACACATGGCACCGGTCATCTCCAACTGAATGCTAAAGTAATCTATTAGGTTAGTACCAATAATCCATTAAATTAACCTAAATTTTTTTTTTATTTTTATATTCTTTTATCTCTAATTATTTTTCCTGATTATTAAAAAGCATTTTATTTTTATATTCTTTAACTCCAATTATTTTTATTGATCATTAGGGGTGTCGACATCTTTTTATACGATAACTTTGTCAGATCGTAACAATAATGAAGGTTTTTCACACGACTTTACAAGTAAAATACTAATTTGGCCTTTTATCTAACTACGTAGAGAGTGCAATTGCTCTTTACTGTTCATACGGTTTCGATCAACTATTTGTTCCAATCGAAACCCAGGCCCCTCCTTTTTTTTTTTATTCCTTGTTTTTTTTTTTTAGCTTTTTTTTTTTTTTTTTTTTTTCAGATTTGTCCATATTAAAATAATATCTACACATATATAGAAGCGTGTCCACTGTCGACTAAAACAACTTTATTTTAGTTGAAAGTGCTCCTTTTATATTCTTTAACTCTAATTTTTTTAGTATTATCTTTTTTTTTTTTTTATAAATATTGATGTTATCTATTTATGAGTTGTTAAATTTATATTAAATCTGATTAAAAGTTAAAT
>NW_010360195.1:0-2739 GCF_000414095.1 Morus notabilis | reverse complement strand
TGCGGTTAGAACGGTCCCACTTCTCAATTTTATCCGTGTTCGAATTTTCTGTAGCAGCAGTGGGACGCTTTGTCCTGAGCGCAAGGTCTAAGTCCATACATCCGAGAACGATCTCCACGTTCTCTTTCCAAACTTTTTTATTCGTCCTATTCAGCATTGGGATTGTGTTAACTTGAGCAGAAACATTCACAGCAGTAGCAGAAACTAAATAGAGAATAAAAATAAAATATACTCACAATCAACATTCATGTCATACATAAGCATAATCAACCATATAATGCATACATGATATAAACAAATAACTCGAAGTAAGGTGGTGGGTCCATTTCAAGATACCTAGCACAACACTGATATTTAATCTTTGGACCAAAAATATCAGCTTGTAAGTGGTACTCTCCACGCAGTAATCAAATATTAACAATAAATCATGTCAAACAATAGCCTTCCTTTGGGCCGACTTTTGTTCACATGGAAAACCTTATAATTGTCACATATTTATTACCACAGGTATACTTATTATTTGGCCAAATAATAACTTTCCTTTGGGCCAATCATTATTTGCATAAATAACACCATACACATCTTTATATTCTAAAATAAATTAACATCCACAACAGATGTTACTTTGGCAACAATATTATTTCAATCAATTTATTTCAAAATACAAGACAATTAAGTGCAATAATAATCAAATAAAACAAAATAAAGAACCAAAATTTCATTTATTCCATTAAATCCTTAATTAATTTGCACTTAATTTCTTAATGGGTTAATAAATTGCCCAAAATCTCTAAAATTGGGTTTAAAACAAACCTAAAATTGCCAAAATTAGCAATATATTCCTTATGGCCGCATGTAATAACCTGCGGCCCTTAATTCTAATGCACATGCCCTTGGGCCTGTGCTTCTCTTTTCTGTTATGGGCCTGAAGTGGCCCGTGTCCTCCTTTTTTTTTTTTTTGGGCTGAAGCCCAGAATTTGGTTAACCCTAGGATCATGCGACCCTTATTCTCCACTGGCGGCCGCCAGACCGCCAGTCCCTATGCCGTGGCCGGTCGGTCGTGGCAATAACTGTTCGGCGCAGCCCAACGGCTGCGCCTGGGAATCCAGACGCCGATGGCGGTAAGCGTGCCGCTGGCAACAAATTTTTTTTTTTTAATCTTTTCCTTATGCGGCGGTCTTGGCCGCCGCTGGTCTACATCCCGTCGTGGCCACAGGCCGCGACTTGCCCGTGGGGTAAAATGAAACGTCGCCTCTTCCAAGGAGGAGAGACGATTTACTTAGCAAATTTTAAGGAATTTGCTAAAACGATGACCCTAAGGGGTAAAATGAAACATCGACTCTTCCAAGAAGGAGAGCCGATTTACTTAGTAAATTTTAAGGAATTTGCTAAGACAATGACCCTAAAGGATAAAGTAAAACGACGACTCCTCTAAGAAGGAGAAACAATTTACTTAGCAGAATTTTAGCATACTTAAAAATAAAGGCAATTAGATGCATATAAAAAAAATTCATTGTCCGAATAGTAAAAAACAGTATTACAAAAATAGAAATTATGATTCAGCCCCCAGCATCCTAAGCCTCGTCGCCTCCACCACCTTGACTGTCCTCGCCACCATAAGCTGCAGCTTCCCCGGCTCCGCCGCTGCCCTCGTCAACCCCGCCTTCGGCAGGAGAACCTTCATCGTCAAAAGGGGACTCGTAGAGGAAGTCCAAGTTGAGGCTAGGGAGATGCCTGTTAATTCTAGCCACAATTTACTCACCAACAGACAGCATATCACTGGCACACATATCATGCAACTCTTCAGAGGATTTGAAATCCTCGATGGCTTTAGCAGCAACATATGCATTATTCTAAGCAAACTCAGCATAAGCAACAAATTCCTTGACCGCTTCCTCCTTGTCCAGGTTGTAGCCGTCCTGCTTACCTAGGTTGTATCCCTCCTTTCGGAAGACATCCTTGGAGTCGGCAGCTTGTTTGTGGACGAGCTCAATTTCCTTCCGGACACGATCCAGATCAGCTTTCACCTCATCTAGCTCCTTGACAATGAGGGTAAGCTTCTTTGAGGTCTCCTCCTTACTATCTATCTCCTTTTTAAGGAGAGCATTCAAGCGCCCCTCAATGCGGTCCATTTCCTTACTTCTCTCTTCCACCTTAACCATATTGATAAAGTTAATAAGAGAGAGGACAATGGACTGCCAAATAAGAAGGAATCTGTTAATAAAAAAAAGACAAACAAAAGTGCATATAACAAGATGGTGAAGTATACAGGGATCTGAAGAGAGATCTACTGGTGCGTGCAGTCGATCAGTGAAGCCTGAGTCACGCTCTCCCAGTCCTGCTAAAAAAAGGACTCGTATAAAGCCTGGAAGACGACGGGAAAATGCGGGGGCAAACTCAGTGTCGCTTCAATCTGGGCCGGAGGGACATTAGTAACGATGAACTGTGGATCGAAGACCCTTGCCCCGGGAAGCAACATACATTCTTTGGGTGGTGAGGCCTCAGGAGCATCAGTAATATCAATTACCAGCGATGGTTCAGCCTCCACTGCCGGCACCTCAGCCGGTCGAGGCCTCTTCGGCCTTGGTGTCTCCCGGGTAGCTAGAGGCTCTACCGTAGGCGGAGGCCTCGGCGGGACACTGGCCGTAGCAGGTTCGCTCGGCCTCTGCTTCTTAGAACACCCCTTGTCACCAGGGACGCGCAGCTGCAGGGTCTTCATCTCTGCATCACAATTAAAGT
>NW_010360194.1:498-768 GCF_000414095.1 Morus notabilis | reverse complement strand
CCACGAATTTAGCGACAACTTTTTGTGTCGTAATGGGGCCGGCCAATCAAAGGTTATTTCAAAGCTCTCTTCGCGCCCTACCACCGCCACCAGATTGGCGACAACGTTTGGTGTTGAAACGAGGCCCATCAGCCTTTAGAGAGAAGCTCTCTTTGCGCTCCACAACCGCCCCGGGAAGGGTGACAAATTTTGGTGTCGTAACGGGGCCCATCAACCGTTAGAGTAAAGAAGCTCTCTTCGCGATCTACGAATGGCACGGGAACGATGACA
>NW_010360194.1:0-200 GCF_000414095.1 Morus notabilis | reverse complement strand
CCACTGGAATGGCGACAACATTTGGTGTTGAAACGTGGCCCATCAGCCGTTAGATAGAAGCTCTCTTCGCGCTCTACAACGGCCCCGGGATGGGCGACAAATTTTGGTGTCGTAACGGGCACCATCAGCCGTGAGATCGAAGCTCTCTTCACGATCTACAACTGGCACAAGAACGGCAACAACTTTTTATGTCGTAATGG
>NW_010360193.1:0-840 GCF_000414095.1 Morus notabilis | reverse complement strand
GTAGGTTTTTTGGTGAAAAAGAAATATCATTTTGTAGGCGACACTTTGTAGTTTTGTGGAAAATGACGTCGTTTCTCGTCATATCAAAAAAAAGACATGTCCTTTCGTGCCTGAAAGTTTTGAGTTATTTTTGACAAAACGACGTCGTTTCGAGACATCGGTAAAAAATGATATGTCATTTTGGTGCCGAAAGATTCTTGTCTTTTTCACAAAATGACATGTCGTTTGTGGATTTTTTTTATCATGAAAAAACATGTTTTGATGCATCTAATAACAATATGTCATTTTGTTTGTGAAAATTTTCCCCTTTTGGTCAAAACGACATGTCATTTTGTTTGTGAACTTTTTTTGTCGTTTTGTCTCTTTTTTGTAGGCACACTGATCGTGTCCTTAAAATTTTATGAAGTCATTTTTATTATATTTTATTTTATTTTTACAACGTAAAAAATATAGAAAATCAGAAAAAATAGAATATTCAACAAAAAATGACATGTCCTTTTTTTGTAAAATTTTTTCTCAAAACGCAATGTCATTTTGTGGTTTTTTTTTTGTCAAAAAGACATGTTATTTTGTAGGTGACACTTTGTGGTTTTGTCGAAAACGACGTCATTTCTCGTCATATCAAAAAAAAGACATGTCGTTTCGTGCCTGAAAGTTTTTTGTTATTTTTGACAAAATGACGTCGTTTTATGTCATCGGTAAAAAATGACATGTCATTTTGTTGCTAAAAGATTCTTGTCTTTTTCACAAAATGACATGTCGTTTGTGGATTTGTTTTGTCATGAAAAAAAATGTCATTTTGATGCATCTAATAACAATATGTCATTTTGTTTGTGAAAA
>NW_010360192.1:19101-26315 GCF_000414095.1 Morus notabilis | reverse complement strand
GTATACCTGAAGTTCTTTAGTTACTGGCAGAGGACAGGGCAGACTCAAGAAAGGAATATTGGGAGGATTAGCCGAAGGTTCAGGTACACGGCTTGGACTGAATGGAGACGTTTCTGGCTGATTTGATGGTACACGGACTGGACTGGACATAGGGCTGGACTCTGCATTTTGTGGCTGTATATTTGGGCTAATTTCAGGCTGTTCTAGCAAGGAATCCCAACTCCAAAGCTGAAGTTCTTTCTGATTATTCTCCCCCTGAATTTCAGTTTTGGAGAAATAAGGAGTTTTTTCAAAGAATGTCACATCCATTGTGTCATAGACTCTTCCTGTGTTGGGACAAAAACACTTATAACCTTTCTTATTTGTGGAATAACCAATGAAGACACATTTGATGGATTTTGGATCAAGTTTACTCCTATTTTGGGGGTATACATGGACGAATGCAGAACACCCAAAGATTTTGAAAGGAAGATCAGAGGAAAGAACACGAGCATGAGGGAATATGTTAATGAGGGCTTGACGTGGTGTACCAAATTTTAGAACACGAGATGGCATCCTGTTGATGAGATATGTAGAGGTAAGAATGGCTTCCCCCCAAAGATACTTTGGAACTCCAGTGGAAAACATGAGGGATCGGGCTACTTCCAACAAATGACGGTTTTTTCTCCCAGCCGCTCCATTTTGTTGGGGTGTGTATTGACACATGAACTCATTTGGACAATTCCCTGTCGGGACAAGTAGTTGCCTAGAACTGAATAGAAATATTCCCTAGCATTGTCAGACTTAAGAATTTGGATTTTAGTACTGAATTGTGTTTGAACCATGGAGTTGAATGCTTGGAATATTCTATCAACTTCTGACTTTTCTTTCTAAGGAAAACCCAAGTGAGTCATGTATGATCATCCACAAAAGTCACAAACCACCGTGCTCCATTAATATTTTTTATTCGAGCGGGTCCCCAAATATCACTGTGAATCAATGCAAATGGTTTTGATGGACAGTAGGGCACACTTGGATAGATAGGACGAGTGTGTTTTGCAAGTTGACAGATTTCACAGTTAAAAAATTTTGAATTTTTATTGATGAATAAATGAGGGAATAACCTTTCAAGATACATAAAGTTTGGATGACCTAACCGATAGTGCCATAACATGACTTCACTATCTTTATTGACACTAGAATTAAAGACAGACTTAGGACTGAAATTACTTATTGACTGACTCTTAGGAAGGTTTTTGCTCTCAACTAAAGCTTCTCCAAGTTGAGGTGTCTTGAAGAGATAAAGTCCTGAGCACATCTCAGCACTGCCAATCCTCTTTCTCGAACTCAATTCCTGAAAAACACACACATTTGGGAGAAATTTAGTAACACAATGATGATCACGAGTGAACTTACTGATGGACATTAAGTTGCAATCAAGTTTAGGGACATGAAGCACAGATTTGAGAATGATTTTGGGTGAGAGTCGAATGGATCCAATCCTGGCCACCTTAGACAGAGAACCATCGACAATGTGCACTGGGAGATTGGTATTACTCGGTTGATATTCATGAAAAGAGAGACCCATCTCCCGTCATATAGTCTGACGCCCCTGAGTCAATAATCCAATGTGTTGGATGTTTAGCACACATGGAGAATGTAGATTGTGAATTACCTGCTTGTGTGTGCATGCTAGCGGATGGGGCAGGAGCAGCATGCTGCGAGAGGGTACTGCTTAGAAGCTTTTGGAGCACTTCAAGTTGTTCCTTGGTGAAGGGACTTGACTCGGTAGTGACTGGCTTTTCCTCGGCTGCAGTGGCTGAATTTGCACGGCTGTCTGTCAGAACTTGATTTTGATGGTTTCCAATCAGCAGGTTTGCCGTGTATCTTCCAACACGTGTCCTTGGTGTGGCCAGGTTTAGCATAGTGATCGCACCATGATCTTCCCTTCCTCTGTTGGCAAGAATCATGCTGATTTGAAGGACGTAAGCCACGGGCAGCAAGGGCAGATCCTTCCAACGTTGGAGATGAATGTTGACCACCCATCACGACCTTTTTCCTGCTTTCCTCACGGCGAACTTCAGAAAAGGCTTCTCGAAGGCTCAGAAGAGGCTTAGTTCCCATCACTCTGCCTCTAACTTCATCTAGGTTCTTGTTTAAACCCAGTAGAAACTTAAATGTCCTCTTCTGCTCCACTATTTTTCAATACAGGACATTGTCTTCCGGGCACTTCCATCCGTGGCTTTCAAACATGTCTAGTTGCTGCCAGTGACGGGTGAGTGAGTTGAAGTATTGTGTCACTGTGAGATCTCCCTGCCGTAGATCGTAAAGGATGGACTCAATTGCGAATAACTCCGATGTATTTTCAGAACTAGAGTAAGTCTCTCTTACGGCTTCCCAAATTTCTTGTGCAGTCTCATAGAGAAGAAAATTCTCACTAATATCAACATTCATTGAATTGATGAGCCAGGACATAATCTGATGATTTTCAGCCTTCCACTTTTTGTAGCATGGATCATCCTTCTTCAGAATTGGAATCTCCCCTGTTAGATAATCTTCTTTGCCTTTGCCACAGATGAACATCCGGACTTATTGAGACCATTGGAGGAAGTTTTGCCCATTAAGTTTGTGGTTAGTGATCAGGAGTGAAAGATTTTCAGAATTTCCGGAATTTCTAGAATTTGGAAGAGCAGGTGTTTGATTGGAATGAGAAGAAACTTCAGAGGTAGAGCTAGTTGTTTCGGATGCCAGGGCTGTGCTTGGCTATAAGGAACGGTTGGGAATGGAGGCTAGGGTTTTTTTTTTTCAGAAAACCTGGCTCTGATACTATGAAGATTTTGAGGAAGAATAATCTTCTTTTTCTCATTAAAATTAGTCGGTAACCAATACACACTTATATACACAATTTACATAACTAACAAAGGTAACAAATCCCTAAATATAAGGAAAAGGAAACTATCCTCCTAAACTCAAGAAATCAGAATAGGAAAATCCGGATTCTCTAATCCACTGATTTCCTCCTATAAATAATTCTAAATATGCTAACTTTGAGGGAAATTCCACACTTTTACTAGATTATTTCGTTTTATTTCATGTGCGTTGTGCATGTCTATTTGTATGATAGTTATAACCAAACCAGTTGTAGGAATCTGCTTCAAATAGGCTCTAGAAACGTACTCTTTTTCTTAGCCATCATCACTCACCTCGGACGGCTTATCTGAGTCTGGTTGCAAAATAATCTACTAAACAGCGACTTGAATTTACGGACGCTGCTATTGTCAACATTTTGAGTATTAACATGGTTAACTTCTTCCAAATATAGAATTGAAGTTTGAACACTATATAACAATTTAGAATTTGCTTTTTCTTCAGTCGACACTTTTAAGATTTCTAATTTCAGGCTCTTTTCATGGTAAATGATAGAACTTCTTAAGGTAGTAGATTGCATGCCAACGCAAAAATGTTCTGTTGTGTTGTCAGATCCTGATGATCCGTTGAAGACTACTGATCAGACCAGGCGCCTTGGTCTAATAGTATGTATCCTACTCGTGTATGTCTGTCTGTTACTCTTGTTTAATTCAAATGCTTATAAAGATGTAGCATCTAGCTTAATTACGCCTTACGATGATATTCTAATACTGCAGGTCTGTAGGGGAACTGCTGTCATGCTCGTTTCGCCAACTGATGGTACAGATGAGATTGCTAACCCCTTTATCCAGCCAGATGGGGCTTAGTAGGGCTTAAATAGGTCTACTCGTATTAGTCTCGTATTAACATTTCACCTCAAGACTATTTTGTGAAAGCCTTCAACAGGATGTTTTTAATGCGGTTTTATTTTTAGTTAAATACACAGGAACTTGCAAGCTTATTTTGTGTTCTCTTTGAAATTACTTAATGATTGTCATATTGGGTCTCAAATAAACCCGAAAATCAAACATTATTGCATCTTAGTTAGCTAACACTGATTAGCATTGGCGATCCCATTAGTTGTTACAATTTGCAATCTTTAGCATAACATTGCGTTTTGATGATGCAAACTGACATGGATTTTTTTTAGAAAGGGAATTTTCTGTCACGGTTCTCCCATTTTAGTGTGAATGACATATCCAATGAAAAGTTAAAAAATGCTAGGGTTACCCTCTTTGTTGCTCTCTTAGGACCAGTTTAGTAGTTTAGTATTACTGTGTTAGTAATAAGTTGCTGTGACTAAAAGCATATAGATATTTGGTAAATATTTTTACAAAACTGTTGTGAATGTCAAAGATAGAAAGTTAGGTGTTTAGTAAATTGTGTATAAAACTACTGTAGAAATGTATAATGACGAAAGTAGACCTACTTTAATATATATTTATAGTTAGTTTTATTTCTATTTTTATGGCCAATATTCAAAATGTAAAAAATTTAAATTTAATTTTATTAATTAAAATATTTCCTAAAAATAAATTACTTTTATTGATAGGAAAATTTTTTCATCTACTTATAAATTTCTTATTTATTGTTGTTATTTTAAACATTTTGATAATTACTAAGGGCTCGTTTAGTTCGCTGATTCGAGTTTTTAATTCGAGTTGAGATGTGACTTTATGTGAGTTTTTTACATTAGTAAAAAAATTAAATGTGACTATTTTTAAGAGCTTTTTATTGTAGCAAAACTCAAATTAAAAACTTAAATTGACGAGCTAAACGGGTCTTAAAAGTATTTGAATAAAATTTAGCATAGTATACTCATTAAAGATTTTTAAGTGACTATTTTAAAATATTTTTTAATTTAGTATGGAAAAAGTAAAAATAAATAGATTGAGAATTAAGTTTTATTATGATGGTTATTTTCCTAAATTTAGATAATAACAGCAGAAATTACTGTGCATAAATAACTTTTAACCCGCTTTTTAGAAGTTTGACAATCGTTTTTAAAAGTCATTGAATAAAATTATAATTTATTAAACATTTTAAGATTTATTTAATTTATTGATTTAAATTTTTAATTTAAATTAAGATGTGACTTTATATGAAAATTTTTTATTATAATAAAAAAATTATATATAATTATTTTTGAAAATTTTCACTCTAATAAAATTTGAAGAAGTGAAATGAATCATAACTTAAATTTAGGAGACGTTTAGTTTATAGTGTCAGAATTATAATTTAAAATTATTTTTATTTTACGTGTATTTTTTATAAGAAAAAATACTATAACGAATTATAAATTATAATTCGAATCTCTCTCTCATAAAGACGTTTAGTTTATGTATTTAGAATTATAATTTAAAACTATTCTCATTTTACGTATATTTTTTATAAAAAAAAATACTATAAAAAATTATGAATCATGATTTAAACTCAAAGACGAATATAGAAAACAAACCTCCAGCAAAACCCCAAACCTCTTTTTATTTTCTCTCTCTTCATCTTTCTTTTTCGTCTCTCTCTCTTGTTTGGATCTTTCTTTTTCTCGTCTCGTCTCTCCTCACGGGAAAATCTTTTCTCCCCCAATTCTGTGAATGCCAGATTTCTAGGGTTTCGGGCTCGATGTTCCCCGTTTCGTTCGGAATTCGCCGAACTTCGTTGACCCGTTGCCGATTCATGACTTGTTCTCTCGTCGCCGAATTCTGAAATCTGGACGACATTGGCTCTGTGCAAAAGGTGCGTTTTTTCCCCCTTCAATTTTCTATTTTTTTGCTGAATAATTGGCTCATCTGATTGTGGTTCAACGATTGTGGCGTTTTCTATATGTGATATGTTATTTCGTTTGGTTGCCGAGAAACAGAAAACAAGTTCTCTGATTTTTATGTGTCCGTACTGTGTTTGATTTTTCTTCTTCTTCTTCTGGAACCTCCATCTTTTTCTGTGTTGAAACGGTGTAATTTGTAAATCGGCTTAGTGACCTGTAATTTTCGAGGTTTATTTTCTTTAATTATGTTTCTGAAGTTTCTCGATAACGGATATAGTAGATTCTTGTTATGGGATCATCTTTTCGATTTCGGAATGTATCTTATCTCTAGTAAACCATCAGTTAACTAGATCAGTAGAATATGCGAACTTATTTGTCTACTTTTGATTTTGGAACAGAAGCCAGAGTGTGTTCTGCACTTTATATGAATTGTAGGCGTGCTTCTTGATAAAAGCCTTACTTGATGAGGAAGAAGAGGAAAGGAAGCGAAACAGACCCATGCTCGGATCTACACAACTTTTTGTCGTCAACCAACAATTCGCGATCATCAGTTCTTACCTCGCATTATTCACTTGAAGATTATACAAGGTTGAACAAGCGTTGCAAAGAAGATTCCAATGAAGGGCCTGTTGCTTCCTATAAAAGTAGAATTGCGGGCATTGCCACTGCACCTCCGTGCGGGACTTCATCTTTAGCCACACCTGGAAGGGGTCTGAAGCGGAAGATTGGTTGTATTGATGTAGCTACCCAAATGGGTAGGAAGAATAAGATTGAGAATGACTATATATCGGGTGCCACAATTGGGCATGGTAAGTTTGGTTCAGTTTGGTTGTGTCGGTCTAGGACCAGTGGAGCAGAATTTGCATGTAAGACTCTAAAGAAGGGAGAGGAAACGGTTCACAGGGAGGTGGAGATAATGCAGCACTTATCTGGTCACCCTGGGGTTGTGACATTGCAAGCAGTGTACGAGGAACATGAGTCTTTTCATCTTGTCATGGAGTTGTGCTCTGGGGGACGCTTGATTGATCAGATGTTGGAAGAGGGTCGGTATTCAGAGCATCGTGCTGCTAATATATTCAAGGAAGTTGTGTCAGTTATCAAGTATTGTCATGATATGGGGGTTGTTCACAGAGACATTAAGCCCGAGAATATTCTTTTCACAACTTCGGGAAAGATAAAGCTTGCAGATTTTGGGCTGGCAATGCGGATAACAAATGGTCAGGATCTATATACTTACAGACATATTGTTTATGTGGTTGTGCTTGTATGATATCTGCATGTACATTTACGTAAGGAAAATAATGATTTATTAGTTCAAGATTTGCAGTTTAGAAACGGTTATCAATGTAGACTACGGATTTATTTGCCTTTTCCTCCTCAGTATTGTAGTTTAAGGACCACGTGAATCGTTATGTATATTAAGCCTTTTCCTTCTTACCATTGTAGTGTAATGGCCTTCAGTATCTTTATGTGAGTTGACACATTAAGTAGAGCCCAATTTCAATCTTTAAGCGCGCCAAGGTCCCCCCCCCCCCCCCCCCCAACCTCAAAGCTTTTTACAAAG
>NW_010360192.1:0-17351 GCF_000414095.1 Morus notabilis | reverse complement strand
AAAATTATATATAATTATTTATAAAATTTTTTTATTATAATAAAATTTAAATTTTAAATCGATAAAATAAACATATCTTAATTATAATAGTTTCTTTAAAGAAAATTAAAAGTACCCTAAAAACAATGCCAGAGCAGCCCTTACTCTAATTATATATAATTATTTATAAAATTTTTTTATTATAATAAAATTTAAATTTTAAATCGATAAAATAAGCATATCTTAATTATAATAGTTTCTTTAAAGAAAATTAAAAGTACCCTAAAAACAATGCCAGAGCAGCCCTTACTCTATGTTTTCCTTTTACCACGTGTCTTTTCACTTCCCCAAAAAATGAAGCCTTAATAACAAACAATACTTTTAAAAGTCCTTTCCAAATCTGCCCCTCTTTATTGTACTACTCTCTTTTTCTTCCTTTTGCAGCCCCCAACCCCCCTGATTTGAAAAATCTGAACTTTACTGTTTTTTTGTTTCTGCTTTTTCAATCATTTGAAAAATTTGAACTTTACTGTTTTTTGTTTCTGCTTTTTCAAATATGAAACTTCAAAATAATCCTGGGAAAAAAACTAATCCTTAAAATACTATGAATTTTATAATTATATGATTACATATCCCATATTTTAGTAGCTTTTTGTACTTAAAAAGAACTGGGGGAAGTCTATAGTAGGGTGAGCCAATTCATCCTACTGGTAGAAACCTTAGCGGTTCAAAATGATTGGTTGCATAAAAATAAAAATAGAGATTATAACACATGATTTAACTTTAAAAAAAAAAGAAAAAAATTCAAAAAACAGCTTTTTCTTTTCCGTCTCTGGTCGCTACCCATGATGGAGTTCTTGGCGTCGGTTTTTGACACCATCCATATCATCAGAAAGATCTTGACGAGCTGAGTTCATTAGCGTGTCGTGTGACTTCCACCTTGGCTGGAAACCGTTGCAATCGTCGACGAAAGTCCGAAAAACAATCAAATTTCAAATAATCATAACTTCGTCGTCCGACCTCCGATCGAGGTGATTCCGGTCTTTATGGACTCAAAACAACGATACGAACAAAACCGGTCCAAGATCACCCGTCGATTCTCGTCAGAACACCATCGCCGGAGTTGCATAAATCGGCCGCCGTGGGTGAGAACGACCCCCCCCCCCCCCCCCCCCAATTTTTGACGACCATGTGATGTGTCGTTGCTAGCAAAATGCTAAGAGGATTATGGGAAACAAAAAGCCCTCTACCAATTTTAAGGTTCCACCGTCAGAAACTGAGATCTAAGTCGTCGGTTTTTCTCAGAAACTTCAAGTCTAATTTACTAGTTAAGAGGCCAAATTGGTCGAAATTGACCCCACCATTGGACTCAAAAGAGTCAAATTATGAGGGGTAGGTCCAAGCTTCATCTCCGTTCACCGCTGCTCCGTTCACCGCTGCTGCCACATGCGTCGCTGTCGCCGGAGGTGGTCGAGTTCACTAGACTTTGTTCGCATGCACATAGAAGAGACTACGTAGACACTCATTGAGATCGAATTTGAGCCTTTAGATCTCACCCTACCGGTAGGAAAAAAGGAGGTCGTCCTACCATAGACATGGCCAAAGAACTATAATATAGAAAAACACTACAGAGTTCATCATCTTTTTTTCTTCAAAATCAATAAATTTTTTTTTTCTTTCATAAAGGCTATGATGATAGAAGTATCCAAATTAAAGTATAGGGTTTTCCCCAAACCATCAACTTATATGGTTTATTTTTGGGCTTAACAGTAAATTCATAACTTAGATGAAATTATTTTAAAATGAAATTTACCGAGAAAAAGTACTTTATTAAGAAGATAAGATTAAGAATAGAATTAAGAATGACGAATTCGTAATAAACTTTAAATAAATGGTCTGCAATCAAGGTATTATTGTTTGGGAAGTGGGAGGACATGTGACAAAAGAAGAACATATAGAGTGAAAAAAACCTTTGAAAATATAATGAGAAGTAGTTTAGGAAGACGGCGCTTATGTGTCCGAAAGAAATGATGACGTATCTGAGAGAGGCAATGATATCCTTTTTCGACATCTTGAGATTCTTTAGGAGGATGTTTGACATTTTGAAATGTTTGATGGAGATGTAACAAGAACTGCTTGCTAATAAATCTTGATAATAGAAACACTTTTAAAGAAGAATTGAATTATATGTTGCACCTCATTGCCATCAATGCAAAGTTTGAACCAAAGGTAAACAAAACATTGGACGAAGTTTAGTATGTTAATGAACATTGCTCATGGCCGCGTGCTAGACAAATGTCAGGTTCGAGTTTCTTTCGTTATTTAAGAATATAATGGTATTCACACTTGCGATTGGTTAATCCAGTTATTAATGCAAACTCTTTGATTTAGAACCTTAATAATCTACCTTCTACTAATGACAAAATCTCATTTTCCTTCAAACATTTCCCCTTCCCTAATGTTGAAACTAAACAAAATATAAAATTAAAACAAAACAAGTTTTGCGTTCTACGTACTTTAGACATCTTGGGCTCTGCATTATTTAACTTAAGTTCATGTTTGCCCCAATCGCTCGGCTGAACCGTATCCCGCATTTCACTAGTTTATTTAAAAATTCAAAAGAAAAATACTGGAACTTATAAAAATTAAAAATAATTAAATAATTATGAAATTTGGTAAAATTTTTTTCTTTTTTGAGAACTTTTTTTTTTTAATCTTTTTTGTTCCCTTAAACCAATATAGATAAAAAGAAATCCAGCACTGTGTTAAATTTTGAAATAGTTTTCTATGGATGACAAAGGATTTATGCAGCAAATGGGTCAGAATTGTGCTTTTCAATTACATGTTTAATCAGGTTTTTTTTTTTTGTTTTGTTTTGTTTTGTTTTGTTTTTTGTTTTGTTTTTTGTTTTGTTTTTTTTGTTTGCTGCTCCAACTTTCAAGTTTATATCAAGTGATCTTTAATTTAGCTTTTCAATGTAAAGCTTCATTCTATGGTTGCACGCCTTGCTGGCCTTGCGTGCTGGGAGCATGGGTGCACGCGCTGCACGCCTTACAAGCATACCTTGCGCACCTTACGAGCACGCCCTGCGCGCCTCATACACCTTGGAGAATATTAGTTGTCATTTAAAAACATTGAAACCTATTTACTTGCCTAGAAAATTATAGAAGCATTCTTGAAACATGCTAAACACTACATACATATTAAAACATTTACTCCAACACTTAGCATGCAATATTAAATAAGCATTAAAAATGTGAAAAAGTTGCCTATTCTTTGGCTTCACTGCATGGCGGCCGCGAAGTCGTCATTCTTGGCTCCTCTGTGTGAAGCTCTTTATTATCTGACATGGTTTTGGCTTCACATGGAGAATAAAAAGGTGGCTAGAAGGTGGAGGGGCTGGGCATGTTCATGCAAAGAAAAATAATGAGAAACCTAATCAGAGAAGATAAGGTTGGTTCGCCGATGATAGAGAAGAAGGTTAGAAGAGATGGCTAGAGGATGAAGAGGCTAGAAGGTTCTTCTCTTTGTTTTGAGTGTTCAATTTTGCGGTGCCTTAGTTCATCTATTACTACTACAATATTTTAGTGAAGATAGGGAGAATTTTATCAACTACCATTTACTAGATGAGTTGTGGGGAACCAATTCTTGGAATTCTTTGTCCTTGTTCTCCTTAACGCATTTAGTAGTTTCACTTTGTAACTTATTTTTTTAATTGGATTCATTCAACATGGACATTGCATCAAGGGAATCCCATGTTTCTTAAGAGGAAAGACCAACACGAACTAGTTATACACAGATGATTTTATCAACCATATATGAATATAAATATTGAATTAAAACTTTTTACACAACATGTACATTTGGATACCTTTTATCCCTATAAAGTCATAAACATTGACTATTATATGCGTGTAATTTACTCTTCAGTTTTAACTGAAGTAACTCTTAAAAGCTGGCTGTTCTCTGCTGTTTCAATGTATGAACTAGAGCTATCGGTACAAGAGCCATTGACTGACACGGTTTGGGAACGACTTGGATTTTGCCAGAAGTGATTTTTGGAGCCTCTATACCTGGAATTCATGGAAGAAAAGCCAGGATCAGAGAGTAGGTCCTGAACTTCGGTTCGGCCTTCAAGCATGCTTACTACTTGCGACATCGTAGGCCGAAGTGTTGGAGAAGCATTGGTGCACAAGAGAGCAACGTTTAGCATTAGTATCGCCTCTTCGGACAAGTATTCTGAACCCAAGGCTGGATCAACCAACTCTAATAGATTCCCTCTCTCTTGCAAAACATAGGCCTGACAAAACCAAGCCTAAAATTAGGAATGAAGATGCTTTTAAGCTTTGACAAGCATGGTAACAAAATAAAGACGGGTTATTCTATATATGCCTTTGAGAGTTCTTTCAAAGTTGAGAGATTGAACAAGAAGTCGATTGAGTTAAGCAAAAAAGGCGGCATGGATGAGTGACATTGCCAAATATGTATTCATTTTTTTTCTACTCACTTTTTATACTTCATCACCAAAATTAATGCATGCTCATGTATGAATTTTGTATAGCACAAACTAGAGGAGGATTCAAGTGAGTGAAGGGAAGGGAATGGAATTTTGAAACAGTTTAATTACCCAGTCAAGAAGGTAGACGAAGTCCTCCTTTGGCCGGTAATTTGTGTTGCTCTTTCCACTGACTATCTCCAATGCCACAACTCCAAAGCTATAAACATCTGCCTTGTCGGTTAAGTAACCACGCATTGCGTACTCCGGAGCCATATAACCACTGCAAAAGCAACAGTTGAAAGAGCTTTCAGCAAAAAGTTCCATATTCAATCCTTACATAGAAATCTGACCTAAAAAGAGTGATTTAAGACTGTATTAGCTATAACAGGAATCATATGGTAGTATCTAGCTATTGATCGAAATGGACAAAATCATATACAATGATATTATGGCCAAATGAGTTCATTTTACAAGAGAGAACTCAGAAGAAATTTTTTACTGCATGTTCTTCAGTAAAAGCTTACATGGTCCCAGCTATCCGAGTGCTGATGTGGGTGTTGTCATCTTCATTAAGCTTTGCCAATCCAAAATCAGAAATTTTAGCATTGAAGTCCTTGTCAAGCAAAACATTGCTAGTCTTGATGTCCCTGTGTACAATTTTTAGCACCGACTCTCCATGAAGATAGGCCAAACCTCTAGCAATACCTAGGCAAATTTTCTTCCTCGTAGACCAATTTAGTCTCAATCTGCTTGAAGGGTTCTTCCCTGTATGTGATCAGAAAAAGAATAAGAGTTGAATTAACCTTTCTCTGCGTGTCAAAAGCGCCTTTCATTTAAATGGTATTCCACAGCTCACAAAACGGTTTGAACGATATTATCTCACCAAAAAGTGCGCGGGACAGACAATTGTTTTCCATAAACTCATAGATCAGCATCAACTGGTTCCCTTCAACACAACAACCATGTAGCTTCACAAGATTTGGATGCTGCAGGGCAGAAATCATGCCTATCTCGTTCAGAAATTCACGATTTCCTTGCTTCGATTTCGATGAGAGCTGCTTTACTGCTATTACAGTACCATCTGCTAATTGGCCCTACATCCATAAAAGTTCAAGTTATTCTACATTTTTTCCATGAGAAATACAAAGTTACGTATTAACGGCATCGAGTGGTCACTGCAAAAAACGAGAATCAATTGAGTCATTGATAGAAAAGATGTTGATGTAAATTCATGTGGAAGAGCATATTGGATTTACTTCTGGAAGCAAAATGAGACTGAAAGGGAAGTACTGAAAGTTAAATATGAAAACACTTTGAGCAGATGAGTACTTAGATAAAGATAAGGTAACATAGAATATACCTTGTATACTGCACCGAAACCACCCTCGCCAAGTTTGTTTGCAGCATCAAAATTTTTCGTAGCTGCCTTGATCTGTCTTAAAGTGAATATACCTGTTTGCAGATCCATTTCTCTGAGCTCTGTTTCAGATGTGACAGAGGAATTATTCAAAAAGTTTCCTTATTTTTTCACTTATGTGTAAAGTTTACTTTAGCGTATTCTACTATCTCACAAGTTCGGATTGAAAGTTTTCAAGAGGATCCTCAAATATGGGAGTAAAATTCAGCAATTCATATTTAAAGAAATAAGAGAACAGGTTAACCTTCATTGTTGGTTCAGTAAAAGTTAAAGAAGTTGAATATGAATAATGATATTAGTATGAAATGTACAAGGTCTGCAGTCATTGTATTAGTAACCGATAAAGAGACACGAAAATGGTGGAGTTTACTAGCAGGCACACATTCATTTAAAATATGCAATAAAATTTGCGTCTCTTTTAATTTGATATTTTGAAGTTTGTAAGTCCATGCCTTTGTCTGTGGAGACTTTGCCTCCCAGCCAGCCCTTCCTTCTCATAATTCCCACAACAAGCAAGCCAAGAAATAGAGCAGCAGCCGATATCCCCGCTGCTAATATGATATGGTTCTTCTTGTCAGTAACCAAAGGCGGTTTGAAGTCTGCAAAACAAGAATTATAGTCCATTAAATAAAAACTTTAATGAAGATTAACAACAATCTTATATATACCTAGGCATATGATATATTGCAAAGAGAGCTAAAAAGGGAATTTGCAGAACTTACTAGGATCTACTGATATAGCCGAAATGAGAGGACCATAAAAACCTCTATCTGGGATTCCTGTTGTCCCTTTGCCAGCCCAGTAAAAGTGGATCTTTAGCGTATTGTTTGTGACAACAGCAGTGAAATTCTTCACGATGGGTTTACCAGCTCCACCAGCTTCATCTTCTATATTAAAATCTTTTAGTACCAACTTTTCCTATATGCAGAAAAGAACACTGAATCAGTTAGTATTAAGTCATTAGCATTAACATCGGATTCTCAACCATGTACATGTTGTGTTCTAAGTAAACTTACCTGGACATTGACATCAAATACGCGCTTTCCAAGATCATAAAATGATCTGTCATTAGTAAATATGATCTCAGCAAAGTGAAGCCTGACTGTGTAGTTTCCATTCATGAGACAGAGTCGATAGTAGGTGAGAGAGAGGGGAGACACACGTGCAGTCGTATATAATTCCGAAATCAGCCCGGAGACATTGGAGATAGTGGAGGTGTTGGTCTCAATATAGGTATCTGCATCCATGTCATTGTCCACAAAGTTTCCTGTGCTGCTCAATGCCCAATCCTGGCTTAAGTAAAACATTGAAGCCCCTCTTTGTTCTCTATCGGCTTCATACTTCTGGCCATTGATGTTTACTTCCTTTCCACCACAGTTAAGGTGCAAAGAATATCGATCTGTTTTGGTTTGAAAAATAGAAAAAAATGGTTCAAGGTAGAAAACTGTTTTTAACATCTTCTGAAAGGAACCAGAGAAGTGGCGCCTCAGTGCCGTATATACACCACATATCACACGTATATTCCAAAAAGAGTACTTATATACTCACGTTGGTTGCCAGAAGCATGACATGGAAAATTTCTTTTTAGACATGAATGAATCTTTCTGCAATTATAAAACATATGCACTAATTATACATCCTGGAGGTGAATTGTGAACGTGCCCTTCGCAGGAGCTAGTATTACTCGCAAAGCACAAGCACCAACAGAAATAAATTGGAAAGGATGTAAAACTTTGTTCACTAAAAGTTCTTACTGATTATCTGCTGATGAGGAGTAGCTTTCCACAAGGTTTCTGGGAAAAAATATAGACAAAATGTTTTGGTAATCCCACATAATGATCACATATGTACTAAGATTTATGTAATCGTTACTTACACGCTTCCTCGGGGACATTCCACGGGACTTGAGCTATCCCAAGTGAAATTATTGTAAGAAATATCCCTGCAAACCAAAAATCAACAAAGTGATACAAAATGTAAGTTCTGATAATCTTACTCTTTATGAAGGAATTATTTCATGTTGGCATCCCAAATCATAGTTTGCAAGAATGTCATGTATCATTGGTGCATCATATTTATCTGTATACAGCAACTAAATACTACAAAAAGAAGATAGATAAGCAGAAGGTTGAGGAAAAAAAAACTACATACAGATTGTGATTTCGTCCCGGTACCCATTCTGGTATAGTTCCAGTAAGTTTGTTTCCTGTCAAATACCTAGACCCCAAAAAGAAAAAAAAAAATTGAATGAAAATGGGTCTGCAAGAGAACTAAAAAAGAAAATGCTGTATCTGGGATATTTTATGATTACATGAAATCTACTTTATCCAGCTGGACAAAAGAGGCAGGAATTTCACCAGTCAAGTTATTATAACTGAGGTCTCTACATTGAGAAGACAAATTTCAAATTAGTGTGCAGAATGCTTAAGCAATGAAAGAATGTAATGAATCCTTAGATGAGATAATTACAGCCCGTATCTAAAAGGAGTGGCAAGAGAAAAGTATAGCCAGAATATATATATATATATATTTTTTCAAATGCTTACAGGTTCTTCAATCTTCTCATATGTCCAACATACTCTGGGATGCTTCCATAAAGTAAGCAGTTCCTCAGTGTCCTGTGTAACAAAATCAATGCGTCCACTTTTTGAATAAAAAATCAGGTTGAATTGAGATAAGTAAAAGAAAAATATCTTTCGCAAGGAATCATACTCACAGTGTTCTTAACGACTCCATATCACTCAGCGGAGGAAAAAGTGACCCTTTGCCTTTTAAGTCAGTTATCCTCCTAAAAATTTTAAGCCAAAAGAAGAAATGTTACTTCACTTGCTCTTATCGTTTGCAAGAAAAGAAAACATAAAATGTTGAAGCTTCATACAGATCACTTAGCCTTGTTAAGGCGGAAATGCTAGAAGGTATAGGTCCCTCAAGAGTGCAACCCTGAATATGCCTGCGAAATAAGGTGAAACCCTTTCGGGATCAGCATGAGCTTTTACTTTGAATTCACATAATGACGTTACATCAAGGGAGCTTACAGTTTTTCTACCCATGTCCAGTTTCCAATGAAATCGGGTATTCTGCCTGAGAAGTTATTGTCACTAATCCTCCTAAGATTTATGCAGAAAAAGGGAAGAAAAATTAGTAGGAATGCTAAAAAATTATTGTCTAGAAGCACAACGAATAAGCAGGGACTACACGGATCGGTTACCATATTCTCGTAAAAAGTTAAAAATAAAAAGAAGGAAAAAAATATTGCTAATGGAAAAGAAAGTGCAAACTTACATATCAGTCAGGTTGATTAACTTTCCCAGTTCACTTGGCAAAACTCCTGTGAAACCATTCGAAGCTATAACGCTGAACAAAGGTAGGTGATGATACTTTTGTTACTAATAGTTGAATATAATAATATGGAGAAGCTTTATTCATATTAGTGCTCATTTTCATAAACTATGCACGTTGTGAAGGCTTGAAGGCGAAAAGAAATTACAATTTCTGCAGATTGATCAACTTTCCAGTTTCTGGAGGAATGGGTCCTGAAAATAGGTTTCCCTCGATGCTCCTGTATTTTACATGGATCAGTATACAATTTGTTTTGAACAAAGTATGGAACTGTTTTGAGACTACTATAGTAGCAAAGTCAAATGCAGACATGCATGCCTATCATAAATCTGCTTAAATCTGAAAGAGGGAAGACCATTATCAAAAATGATGATACGTGGTACAAAATTTTCTTTTAGGTTTCTCTTAGAATAGAAAGATTGGAATGTACACGTCTCATGTTGGGTTCCATTCCAATAGATAGTGAACAAAGGCTTGAATAAAGGCATGCATCTAAAATAGTAAATGTGGTCGCAAGCATTAGCACAGTGGTAAATCTACACCTGACTCCACCATGAGTTGAAGGGTGCAAATCGCCCCAACCCCAAGTTCAAAAACATGTATGTATGTGTGTGCGCGTGAATCCATTCCAAACTAGAAAATAATTATATCTCCATACATGATGATCCCATGAGAATTTAAGGAAAGGATTAAGTATACAGGTTTCTGAGGGTGGTAATATTGGTGAGAACTTTTGGGAATGGACCAGACAATCTGTTGCCCATCAAAGAACTGCAGACAAAACAAAGAAGAATTTAGTTCAATTGAATGTAGATAAATTGTCAAACAGGAAATAGAGAGTAGTTGCTTACAGCTCGGTCAAGTGCATCGTAGACCATTCGTGAGGTATAGAACCCGTGAAATAGTTTCGACTCAAATCTCTGCGCAAACGGAAAGGAATTCAAGGTTGGTAAAGATTGACAAATGAAATGACAGAAATGGGAAAAAGATAAACTCAGTTCACAACAGAGAAGAACAACTGCTTTGACTTACAGTATACTAAGGTAAGCAAGCTTAGAGAACTCTGGTGGAAGACTAGCTGATATGTTCTGGGCCTTTAAAGCTCTGCAATGTTAATAAACAAACTATAGTAATTAAAGACCTTTCCAAACATGGCGTGAGAACTAGAACAAACTCGAGTAGATACAATGCACGAGGCAAATCTATTGGCATAAAGTTCCTCATTTACATCTTAGTAGTTATCTTTCCTGATTAATAAGTCATAAATATGAATTCAGCAAAAAAAATAAAAAAATAAAAAATAAAAAATTCATGAATATGAACATGATTAGGAAGTTCTCAACTTTTGCTACATATACCAAGTTCTAAGGAGTAAGGAACTTCAGCTGTGCATTTTAATCTACCGAGAGACATAAAGGGTAACTCCATTTTGAAGTTTAATATATGAGTATGTTATGGCTTCATTCCTTTCACAATTAAATTACAACTCAAACTTTTTATTATAGTATTTTTTCTTATAAAAATTCAAATTTAACTTTTCTATTACAATATTTTTTCTCATATAACTTTATTTTTCAACTCAAATTTAGTTATATTTTTCAACTCAAGTTCTCATCTCAGAAAAACGAAAGGAACGGGACCTATATGCATGTTCTTTTCCTTTGGTTGTGCACACCGGTTCGAATTACAGACACCATTCAGCTTCTCATGGGCCGGGTCACCGGCCCAATGGCAGGTGTTGGGCCTCCACCATGAGCACCCTGCCGACTTAGAATGTCACTAAGGGGATGTTTGGTTGGAGGATTCAAATCATGATTTGAATCATAGTTCATAGTTCGCTACAGTGTTTTCTCTCACAAAAAATACACGTAAATCGAAAATAGTTCTAATCACATGATTCTAATTCATGAACCAAACATCTCCTAACTTTTTTTTTTTTGGGTTACGAGGCATCAATTGTAGTTGTAATTTATTTTTTTACCCTTAGACAATAATGTTTTCCACCAATATACCTACCATGTATTTTGAAAAATATATATGTATACAATATCATATTTCAAAAATAAAATTAAAATTCTAATAATAAAATATAGTTTTAAACAATCAAACCATATTATAATCATGTCAATATAATAAAACTTGGTGAAACTGTGACGATTTTTTACTCTATTTTACAACTCTTCAAATAAAAAAAGAAAAAAAAATTATATCCATACTTTAGCGCACAATCTTTTTATTTTCTCGGAAGAACAGTAGTATCAGTTTAAAAGAGAAAAAGGGCAAACAAATAGAAAGGGCAAGAAGAGATAAAGCTAAACGGCATTAAACGGCATATGATATGATGTTTTCAACCCAATCCTAAACTTCTTTTTTTTTTTTTTTTTTTTTTTTTTTGGGTTTTCACCAGGGAAGAGGAGGAAAAAGAAAAAAGGTTGACTGTCTTATAGTTCAACTTTGGAGGCGAATCTTAAAAATCCGTGTCCCTGAAAGCAGCCATGGCTGGCAAGTCGCCAACCAAATGACGACCACTCATTTGGCCTCATACCAATGCTTGATTTGAGACCTCCTCCCATTCGCTACTATTTTTACGTTTAATTCATAAATTAAAATTATGAAATTATAATTATTTTTAATTTATGTGTATTTTTTATAAGAGAAAACATTATAACAAACTATAAATCATAATTTGAATCAGGATACGAATCCTTTTACCAAACACACCATTAATCTCCATTTTTGCGTCAAAAAAATCAATATTTATATTAAAAAATATCTCAATTCTCAACATCATACGTGCTGTTCTACTCTCAAAAGTCTCCTCAGTTTACTGCCTCATCACATCACAAATGAATTCCCTCTCTCTCTCTTTACGGACACATTAAGTTAGACATTTAGTTTATAAATTTAAAATTATGATTCAGAATATAAGAAAAATATTGTAACGAATCACGAATTATAATTCAAATCATAACACAAATTCTCATATTAAACACTCTATAAGTTAGTTAGCACAAATCTAGAGAGAAAGTTGTGCATTTGTTGAAATAATAACAAAAATAAACTATAAAAGAAATGAGTATGTATTGTCCTTTATACCACTGGTAAATACTTCTGTATAAGTTGTTTGATTAATCTTATGTGATATATGAATTAAATCAGTTTTGTATCATTGTTCGATTCATTGATTTGAATTCTCAATTTAAGTTAAAAAATAAATTTATGTTAAAATAATATTATAATATAAAAAGTCAAATTTAAATTTTTATTAAAAAAAATATTGTAATAAAAATTTGAGTTGTTATTGGAATTAAGAAAATAAATGAGGCTTAATGTGAGCAAAAATTTAATAGAACGGTTAAAATGACTTTTTCTATCAACAATAAAAAAGACAAGTTCCTACAGAATTTCTAAAACAAAAAAGCTAAAGTTGAGCAAGAACTGATGAGTTGATATTTTATTCAAACAAAGAACAGAAGAACGAATAACATTAAGAAGTCTAATAAATTGAAGGGATTATCAGTACATGCTTACGATATGGCAAGAGGAATTGTTGTTGAAGGAACAATCACAACTAACTGAACTCTCAGAGCCTTTCCGACCAGTTAAAACCCTCCAGTTTCCTTCTCCACTACATGGGTCTTTCCCAAAGTCCCAATCTTTCTTCCCCAGCTTTCTTCCTATCTCTCTCAGCACCTTCACTGCTCCATTTCAACACAACCCAGAAGTTAGTTCCTGTTTGTTTGCTGAGAAAATGACAGAAAACAAACAAAACGGGCAAATCTGGAACATTTGAACAATACCCCATTAACTGTTCTTTTTCTTTTCCCTGATTGAAACAATACCCATGATTTCAATCAAATGGGATTAATGAAAGAAAAGTTGAAGAAAGTCTCTTTTTTTTTTTTTTTTTTTTGCATACCTTCTTCTGTGTGAAGCTTGGGTGTGGCTGCAAATCCAAAGCTTGAGAAGATGCAAAAGAATGTTGTGGAACAGAGAAGATGTGTGAGAAGCAGCTTTGGCAATGGGGAATCAGTCCCCATTATTTGGTTTTGGTTTTGATTTAGTTTAGTTTGTGGTTGAAAGTTGAAAGTTTTTTTTGTCTCTGAATGAATGAAATATTATTGTTATTACTCCTTCCTATCCAAAGTCTCACCTCAATTTTGGAGCCTTGGAGTTGTAAAAGGAGTGATATTGTACAATGTGGGAAAGTGGCATTTGCACATTCAACTCTTTTTTGTAGTTTGTGGCCTAGCTGACCCTACCTTATAATTTGCTTTCATTAGAAAAAGAAAAAAATGATTTGTTTTGTCAATCACACTTCAGTACACACTATTTGTCATTCTGAAGAAGAAAAAACAGAAAAAAAAAAAAAAAAAAAAAAAAAAAAAAAAAAAAAAAAAAAAAAAAAGCAAAATCAAAGAAAGAAAGAAAGAATTTTATGCTTAAAAAAATATAATGTGATAAAACAGAATAGTAAGATATTAAATTAAGTTAAAGTTCCTTACTTTATAATGCTTTTTTTTTAATATATATGAGTCTGATGGATCTCACCCTTTATAGTTGTGCCTAATAATAGGACTTTTTTTTTTCATGTCTTGTTATAGAAATATCTTTTTCAAAAAGTGTGTTTATTTTTTAATGGAAGGACTTTGATGCAGCTTATATTGGTTAACAAATCATGTGACAATTAAGGTTCTTTTTTATTTGAGAAGGCTTGAGTTAATTGAATTGGTAACTTTGCAATTAGGAAAATTTTCTTTTGTAATAATTCAATTTATAAGTTAAATTTAATTTTGAATTAATTCTCTGTCCAAGTATAAGTTAGTTTCCTTTTTTTTTTGTAATTTTAATTTCAGAATTATTTAGTTTCCCAGTTTATTTGTAGTTTTTAATTTTTGTCTGAAACGGTTTAACTTATGGATATGTTAGTCTCACTAATATGAAAGGAGGTGGATATTTTGTGAATAAGAGCAGCGTTTCCTCTTTTTATTTTCAATTCCCTCTTGAGTATAAAACAAGTATCATTAATAGTTCAGCTTGTATTTGTGATCATTTCATGATTAGATCTAGATTAAATAATATGTAAAATTCATCAAGTTTTAATGAAAAAAATATAATACCTGAAAAGTTTAACTATTATTATAGCACAACCATTTTCCTTCACAAAAATAATGGTATAACTTTACACTAAATTTTAATACCAACCACGACAAGATGGATAGCCATCTTTCTATTAATAAATGTATAAACAATATAGTGTTGTTTTCTTTTTCTATCTTAGTACAGAATTTCCTATTTATAAACGCTTTTCAGATTGTACTAAATTAAGGGACCTTAATTAAACATAACATGAATTTAGTAGGGCATTTAAACATTCATACTTCTTAAAATTTACTGTTTTAAAAGTATGCACTACCGACCGATCCAAGGAAAAAAAAAAAAAAAAAAAAAAAAGTGTGAAAAATATGGAGCAATTGTTGTTTGGAATTGAACTGCCTTGTTAATTAGGAAAAGTTATCTCCCTTCCTTGTTTTCACATTGTTATTTTATTTATTTATTTATGAGTAAGGATACATGTTTTCACATTGTTATTTGTTGCTTAGTTAACTAACATCGTGGAATTGATTCAATAGTGTGTAGCCGAAAATGTAGAACTGGATTTTGCTTAACGTTTCTTTTATTTCTTTATTTCTTAACATTTCTTTTACTTTTTTTATAGCCTGACAAGCATTCGTATTTTCGCATGTCTGTTTATACTTTGGTGTAGGGAAATCAAAAGGGTAGTGCAAGAAATCAAAATTGTGCTTAAAAGCAGGGTAAAACAAAGCAATTATTACCGCATGACATGATGTGACTTTTGGCAACTATCATTAGAAAGCCTGGTCAACCGTGTTCATAATAAAGAGAAGGGGAGTTTTTTATTAAAAAAAATTTTAAATATTTTTTCCTTAGTTTTTATTTTTATTTTTTACATGAGATACTAATAGAATATTTAGTTCATGGATTCAGCATTATAATTTATTATTTTAATTTTTAAAATTTAAATTTTTTATGAGAAAAAAATACTGTAAAGAATCAAGAACTATGATTCAGAACTAGTGACGAATCCTTAAAACAAACATCTCATTAGAGTCCATTTGGTTCAAACATTCAAATCAGTGATTCTAATTTATTAGTGAAAACTTTGTGAGAGTGCTATTAGTGGGAAATTTTTAAATTTAAATTATTTATAAAAGGACAACACTGTAGTAGAATTATAATCATGAGTTTAAATATATTTGTCGAACAAACTCTTCACATTAAAATAAAAAATTTAAATTTTTTATGAGAAAAATACTGTAGAGAATCAAGAATTATGATTCAGAACCAGGGATAAATCCTTAAAACAAACATCCCATTAGAGTCAGTTTCGTTCACGCATTCAAATCAGTGATTCTAATTCGTTAATGGAAACTTTGTGAGAGAATTATTAGTGAAAAAATTTTGAATTTAAATTCTTTATGAAAGGACAATACTGTAGTAAAATTATAATCACGAGTTTAAATATATTTGTCAAACAAACTCTTCACATTAAAATAAAAAAATAAAAAAAATTAACAATTATCAGATTTTTACCGTTAACAATAGAATCCTTCCGATAAATATTTTTTCATACGCGATAAGTCTATAGTGAATTCTACATTATTGACATACCATGATGTTTGTTTTTTAGAGTAATAAATACCATGACGTAAGTAAATAAACACTAAAAGGATATATTTATTGAGAGTTTTTTTTAGTAGGATAGTATAACTATTGTTAATTGTGTCAATTTATAATTATTAAATTTGATAAAAATTATATTAAATTAAAAAAATACATAAAACGGATAATTTTTAATATAAATGTGACGATTGAAAGTAAAAAATTATTAATAATTCATCTTTTACGGTTCAATTAGAGAAACTCTGATATTTATTTCATTGTTTAGTGGGCAATTCGATCGAAACATTGTTTGAGCTAACACGACGGGGGAAAAGTGTGGTCTAGAAGGTCGACATCAGGATCAGGTATTGTTATAAATTCCATAATTTTCCACAAATGTAAACGTGCATTTGCAGTTGCACTGTAAGACTGAAAAAGAAACTTTCTTATATAGGTGGGGGATGGTGGGGGGCTTATTACCCCTTAAGATGGGATTCTCTGTGGCTACTTAGTTTAGGGTTTTTTTTTTTGGTAGGCTTACTTATCGATAGTATTAATTTTTGATTGTTAGATCTGATTAAAATTATATTAGATTAAAAAAATATACAGAATAGATAAATTTTAATATATGTTTGACGTCTGAAAATTAAAAAATTATCAATATTTCGTTTTTTCTTATACTATAGGAGAGATCCTTTTAGTTTAACTCAATTGTGCTTGGATCTTTGCCTAGGGAAACTCGTTTACTTAAGCATTTAATTAAACTGATAGATCATTGATGGGATTCTTCTCTCTCTCTGTCTTAATTGAACTTAGAGATGAGGACTCAAAAATTCTTACCTTTAACTTTAAGATGAGTCATAAAATTATGGTTAGACTAAGTTAGCAACCACAACTAAGATTAATTGAATTATTTATTGAATGTTTCCTTTTCTTAGAAGTTCCTCTCAATAGGGAATGGCTGCCATGTGACACATATAACTTGTTTCCCATGCACATTTACAGATGGACATCATTCTCCATTGGCTTCCCAACTACAACATGATCTTGGGATGAACATTATTGGCATTAACTAATGACCATTCATACGGTCAAAGTCTCCAATACAACAGGAAGGTCATATTATAAATTCCAAAGGCCCACAAGCCACAGGTGAGAAAGCCAGTCAATTTTTTTTTTTTTTTTTTCTTTTTTTCTTTTCCTTCTTCAAAAGACCACGCGTTTTAATCAAAGCTTCAAGTGCATCATGGAGTAAACTTTTGAATGGTTGTGAAACAAGAAGTCAAGATACCTGCCAGATCATGCATAACTTTTCCTTGTCCTTTCTGTGTTTTTCTTATGGTCCAAAATCATGCATGCTCTAGATTCATGGCCCTCAAATTATATATATATATATATATATATATATATATATGTATATATCATTAAATATTG
>NW_010360191.1:0-814 GCF_000414095.1 Morus notabilis | reverse complement strand
AGTTTGTATTGTATTGTATTGTATAAGGTGTATTGTATTATCATAATACGATACAGTGTTAGTGTCATGACGAATTGTATGAGGGGTCAAAATGTAAAATTTTAATAATTTTAGGGTCAAATGTAATTTTTGAAAAATTTAGGGTCAAAAAATAATTTTTCAAAAGTTCTTGGGTCAAAATGAAAGTTTATAAAGATTTTGGGATCAAAGTGTAATTTTGAAAAAAAATTAGGTCAAATGTAATTTTGTAAAGTACTTTTAGGGTCAAAATATAATTTTTTTTAAAAATAATTTATATGATGCCCTTCAAATTTTTAACAATTATAGGCTTTAACATTACCTTATATCCCACTAAAATGCCCCATAGTTTGGAGCATTTGGAATATCACTAGCTTAAGCTCAAACTGAGGCACCTGAACCTCTAGCCTCACTATGCCGGGGTTAAGTCCATGTAACATGGGTACATCATACTCTCTGATGGCCCTATCCCTGTCATCTACCAGTGCTGGTTGGGGGATAGGATTGTTGGCATTTACTTGTTGCCCATTGTTTCTCACATTTGCGGCTGCTCCCTTTGCCATACCTTCGACAACAGCTAAGCTTTGCTACTCATTTCTCTTAGCTTAGAATGTCCTTTCAATCTCTGGATCCAAGGGCAGCAACACGGTCTCGCTGTGGATTCATGCATAAAGGTTAATAACCTACAAAAGTTAAAGCAAAATGAATGCTAGTAAAGTAAACAAATGAAAGCAAATTGACTTTTATAAATACTTTTAATGATTTCATTCCTCAGCAACGACGCCAAAAACTTGTT
>NW_010360190.1:0-501 GCF_000414095.1 Morus notabilis | reverse complement strand
CGAAGAGAGCTTCGATCTAACGACTGATGGGCCCTGTTTCGACACCAAATGTTGTCGCCATTCTAGTCGCGGTGGTAGTGCGTGAAGAGAGCTTCGATATAACCTCTGATGGGCCGGCCATGTTGCGACACAAAAAGTTGTCGCTAAATTCGTGGCGGTTGTAGAGCGCGAAGAGAGCTTCGATATGACGGATGATGGGTCCCGTTACGACACCAACATTTGTCGCCCTTCCCGAGGCAGTTGTAGAGCGCGAAGAGAGCTTCGATATGACGGATGATGGGTCCCGTTACGACACCAACATTTGTCGCCCTTCCCGAGGCAGTTGTAGAGCGCGAAGAGAGCTTTGATCTAACGGCTGATGGGCCTCGGTTCAATACCAAACATTGTCGCCATTCCAGTGGCGGTGGTAGGGCACGAAGAGAGCTTCAATATAATGTCTGAAGGGCGGCCCCGTTACGACACCAAAGGTTGTCCCCGTTCCCGTGCTAGTTGTAGAGCACG
>NW_010360189.1:0-648 GCF_000414095.1 Morus notabilis | reverse complement strand
GGTTAACTCGCAAGAAGTTGATGTTGGGATTCATCAAGCGCATGGCTTCTATCATGATATGTTGGTTATCGAACATGTTGCTTTGCTGCATGTAAATGTTGTTCAACTAGTTTTGTACATGCATAGGCAAATTAATCGAAGATGACCCATCCGATTGCAACGCAGATGATGAGGTGGAAGCGCTTGAACGATTCCTCCGTGACAGTGTCGGTCTCACTCCCGTAGTGTGTCCTCTGCACTTACCCAAGACTTGGGAAATAATCCCCTTCTCAATGACTGATGTGGATGAACCTTCGCTAGCAAACTGTGTCATCTGCGTGGTTCTTTCGCCCTCCATCTGAGCCTGCAAAGGTAAATGAAATAAAAATGAATAAAAATAGTATAATATGTTATGTTAAATATGAAAAAAGAAATAAATTTAAAATTTACTTACAAATGCCTATTCCACGAACGGGTTGACAAAATTCTGCCAATGACGGTGTATGTGACCCCAATTGTCAATTAATGATCTTAGCTCCTCGGTCTTAGAATTTACCTAATCAAGTTGAATGTGTTAGAATAATTATTAACCCAAAGTGACAAAAACTTAGCATGTATGTAAATTAGTATTACCTTATCAAAACGATGCTGGGAGTATGACTTTCTACC
>NW_010360188.1:0-763 GCF_000414095.1 Morus notabilis | reverse complement strand
TGATGGGCCCCATTACGACACCAAAAGTTGTCATCATTCACGTGCCATTTGTAGATCGCGAAGAGAGCTTCTTTAATCCAACTGTTGACGGGCCCCGTTACGATACTAACATTTGTCGCCCTTGCCGGGGGCAGTTGTAGAGCGCGAAGAGGGCTTCGTTCTAACGGCTGATGGGCCCCGTATTGACACCAAACATTGTCGCCTTTCTAGTGGCGGTGGTAGAGCGCGAAGAGAGCTTTGATATAACCTCTGATGGGCCGGCCCTGTTACGACACCAAAAGTTGTCGCTTTATTCGTGGCGGTTGTAGAGGGCGAAGAGAGCATTGATCTGACGGGTTATGGGACCACTTACGACATAAAAAGTTGTCGCCGTTCCCATGCCAGTTGTAGATCGCGAAGGGAGCTTTGATCTAACGGCTGATGGGCCCCGTTACGACACCAAAATTTCTCGCCCTTCCCGGGGCGGTTGTAGAGTGCGAAGAGAGCTTCGATCTAACGGCTGATGGGCCTCGTTCCAACACCAAACGTTGTCGCCATTCCAGTGGCGGTGGTAGGGCGTGAAGAGAGCTTCGATATAACGTCTAATGGGCCGGCCCCGTTATGAAACCAAAGGTTGTCCCCGTTCCCGTGGCAGTTGTAGAGCACGAAGAGAGCTTCGATATGACGGATGATGGGCGCCGTTATGACACCAAAAGATGTCGTCGTTCCCGTGGTAGTTGTAGAGCACAAACAGAGATTAGATCTATCGGGTGATGGGCGCCGT
>NW_010360187.1:0-320 GCF_000414095.1 Morus notabilis | reverse complement strand
CTGTGGAGACGATACTTTACTCATTACTATATTACTTGTTCGATTGCGTACCCTTGCGTGGAGTCATTTTATGCATAGAGTTTTTGGCGAACAACCGCCACGGGAACGACGATAACTTTTGGTGTCATAACGGGGCCCATCAGCCGTTAGATCAAACCTCTCTTTACGATCTATCGCTGGCACGTTTTGGGCGAAAACTTTTTGTGTCCTAACGGGGCCCATCGGGCTTTAGATCAAAGCTCTCTTCGCGCCCTACAATCGCCACGAGAACGGCGACAATGTTTGGTGTTGAAATGGGGCCCATCAGCGGTTTGATCGAA
>NW_010360186.1:0-738 GCF_000414095.1 Morus notabilis | reverse complement strand
TATCCTTCTGTTCTCAAAGGATGAAGAAGCCCACAAGGTCTGACTGGCCTAATTTTATCAAATTGTCGATAAGCATGGAATCATGCTTTTAGAAAAGAAGAGCCAAATAGGACAAAGCCAGATCGAATTCCTAGAGATGCAAATAACCCAAGAAAAGTTTCAACCGGGCCCACACATTGCTCGAGAATTATTGACGTTTCCAGATAAGAACCTTTCTGTAAAGCAGATTCAATAGATCTTAGGGATAGTCAATTATCTCAGAGATTTCATCCCACGCGTGACTGAACACACTGGCCAGCTGTCAAAAATGTTGAAAAAGAATCCTTCTCAGTGGGGAACAGAACAGACAGACACTATCAGTGCTTTTAAAAAGATAGCACAGTCACCACCACCTCTGAAGATTCCAAACACAGGAAAAAGAATCCTACAGACAGAAGCAAGTGATCACTACTGGGGGGCCGTCCTCATCGAAGAAGAAGACGACAAGAGGTACTATTGTGGTCATGCCAGTGGCCAATTCAAAGAATCAGAAAAGCACTATCACACCATCTACAAGGAGATTCTTGTGGTAAAATACAGAATTCAGAAGTTTGATTTCCATTTTAGAGGTTTTAATTTTGAGGTCTAGATGGATAATTCATCATTTCCCAAAGTCCTTGATTTCAAAAATAAAATCCTCCCTGATCCATAATTACTTAGACTTAAGAGCTGGTTTGAAAGATATGACTTTTATGTCAA
>NW_010360185.1:0-1256 GCF_000414095.1 Morus notabilis | reverse complement strand
TTAATACCTGGGAGCACCAATAGCATAATTAGTATAGAAAACAAGATATCTAATAAATAATAATACAAACACAATAAAAAAAGTCAAACCAATATTGAAAACACCTGTACCAAAACGACAGGAAAAAATCAAATTAAAACAGTAAATAAACACAATCAAAAAAGTCAGGAAACGGAAACCATAAAATCACATAATTTTGCCCTAAATCAGATAAGAAAAGGAAAGAAAATCAATACAACAAATAAAAGATACACGACATTGGCTGAAAAATCATAAGCATATCCGAGAGAATAAAGAGGGAAAGGAGATAAGGGAAGCACAAAGGGGGTGAAAAAGGCAAAGAGACCGAGGACATCAAACAAATCAGCCAAAGACAACACAAAAACAGAGAAATAAAAAATTACTCTCTGATGAAAATGACCAACCCGGAAGAAGAAGAAGACATTAGAGATGAATTTTTCAAAACCTAAATACACCATTTAGTTAGAAATTGCAAAGCACAGAATAACCATGCACAAAAATAACAGAGAGAAATTAAACCAAACCCACAAAATAACGATGCACAAAAAAACGGAGAGAAATCAAATCAAATCCAAAACTAAAAATGCTCCAACAATCAGTTAATGAGTTAATGGAAGAAATTATAAAGTTAAAATAGGCCAATTACACCAAAAATCTACCTCAAAAAAGGAATAGTGACACAGACACTAATACTTGAGTTGTCTATCAGCATTCTTGTTTTGCTCCCGTAGAAAGAAATTCTACAAACAGCTTGCAGGAGATATATGATATAAAATTAGATTAGAGCAATACAAAAGACATAATAAATTTACCTCGAGGAGTTAAACTTTATTGATTGATAGAAATGAATTCAATCCAACAATCCTTTGGCCAGACCCCGCAACGTACAAGTCTTTCCCACATCCCGTCTAACAACAATCACTTTTTATATATGTTACGCATATTCTATAACACAACACATAGCAAAAGAAAGGCAAATTCAACATACATGTCCATAGGCAAAAATGGAAATGTTGAAACCTGTCATACAATTTTCTAACAATTTTCAACAAGTGGTGCTCCCATAAGCTGGAAAATATCTAGCAGCAACAGAAAGTTGTGATCAAACTCAATCATTTAAAGCAAACTATTCATTTAAGTATCTGGAATCCATAGAATGTAAAAGTTATCCCATTGATTGTCAAATAATCATTAGAAATTTTCAGAACTATCATTTCTTCTTCATCCTTTTGCTT
>NW_010360184.1:0-232 GCF_000414095.1 Morus notabilis | reverse complement strand
CCGAACCCTGAACCCCAAACCCCAAACCCCAAACCCCAAACCCTAAACCATAAACCCTCAACTCTGAACCCTGAACCCTGAGACCTTAGCCTTGAACCCTGAGCCCTGAGACCTGAGCCCTGAACCCTGAACCCTGAACCCTGAACCCTGAACCTTGAACCCTAAACCATTAACCCTGTGTTTGGAATAGTGTCCTAGAAGCATGAGATGTAAAAGGATATTTATTATTTAT
>NW_010360183.1:0-1068 GCF_000414095.1 Morus notabilis | reverse complement strand
ATTAATGAGATTAATTTATTATTGTATAAATTAATATAATCTATAGCGTCCGAAAAAGTTTTGTGAAATTTTTTTTTCGGACTCGATCCGCATTGCCACGCTTCTGCGCCTGGATTTGATTCAGAAACCAACATAAGCGTGGTAATGCGGATCGGGTCTGAACAAAAATTTTCACAAAACTTTTACGGATGCTATAGATTATATTAATCTATGCAATAATAAATTAATCTCATTAATTTATAACAATGGATACCTTGCTGACGATTAGGATGATAACTTGGAGTCTTTGGCCAACGAACGATCCTTGCTCCAAAGCTTTCTTAGAAAAACCAAGTCTTCCTTGTCTACTCCTTGAAACTTGCAAGACGTAGAGTGTGGGCTCAAGGTAATTATCGGATCACTCAATAATTTGTACTCTTTCACTATCAACGCATGTATGTGAAAGAATTAGAAAAATTAGAAGAACTTTTCTTCTCTTTTCTCTCTTAAAATTCGGCCAACTCTTGTGAATTAGGGAGAGAAAAACTTTTCTACCACTTCATTTTTTTCCAATTTACTATTGTCTCCTATTTATAGACAATTTAGGAGAAGCCTTTTCTTCTTCCTTTGAAAAAATTTGTCAAACAAGTTAAACCAAAGCTTGTCAAATAAGTTAAACTAAAACTTGCCAAACAAGTAAAACTTTACTTCTCATTTGGAATTACTTGTCATACAAGTAAACATTGTCCAACAAGTAAACCTTTTACTTGTCAAACAAGTAAAGCTTTACTTCTCTTTTGAAATTACTTGTCATATAAGTAAACCTTGTCTAATAAGTAAACCTTGTCCAACAAGTAAACCTTGTCAAACAAGTTAACATTTTACTTGTCAAATAAGTAAACCGAATTACTTAGAGAAGAAACAAGTAAATCCCTGTAACTACTAAAACAATACATACCCCGACAACACAATTAGATCATCGGCACAAATCTAGCCAACTTGATCAAAAGATAGAATATAGAAAACGGCCCGGAAATGAATTAAGGGCCCGTTTAGTTCGCTGATTCGAATTTTTAATTCGAGTTGAGA
>NW_010360182.1:0-6171 GCF_000414095.1 Morus notabilis | reverse complement strand
GATGCTTTTCAACGCTTAAAAAGGGCTATGACTGAGATTCCCGTGCTGGCTTTGCCGGATTTCTCTCAACCCTTTGTGTTGGGATCTGACGCTTCGGGGTTTGGCATAGGAGCGGTCTTGATGCAACAACAGCGTCCCATTGCTTATTTTAGCCAAGTTCTTTCGGCCTGCGCTCGTGCCAAGTCGGTCTATGAGCGTGAATTGATGGCAATTGTGTTAGCCATTCAGAAGTGGCGGCCTTATTTGTTGGGAAGGTGTTTTGTGGTGCGCACTGATCAGAAAAGTTTGAAGTTTCCTTTGGAACATCATTTGGTGAGTGTGGAGGATCAAAGGTGGTTATGTAAATTGCTTGGCTATGATTTTGAGATTCAATATAAGCCGGGAACGGAAAATAAGGTGGCAGATGTCCTTTCGAGACAGCAGATGGGACTGGTTTTAATGGTCATGACTACTCCGATGGTGCTTGATATTGAGGAGTTGCAGCGGCAGGTTACATCGAACTCCGGGTTCAGCAAAATAGTGATGGCTGGAAATCCTTCTTTGATGGGGTATTCCCTTCATCGGGGGCATTTATTATACAAGGACAGGTTGGTCGTTCCTCCACAATCTCCTCTTTTTCCAACCTTGTTACGGGAATTTCATAGTAGTAAGATTGGCGGCCATTCGGGGGTTCTCAAGACTTACAAGCGGTTGGCCAGGGAGTCTATTAGAAGGGGATGCGACGGGATGTTAAGTCTTTTGTGGCTGCCTGTGCCGTATGCCAGCAACACAAGTCGTCCACCTTGTCTCCAGTGGGTTTGCTGCAGCCACTGCCCATTCCAAATTGTGTGTGGGATGACATTTCCATGGATTTCATTGAAGGTCTTCCCAAATCCGCCGGCCACAATTCAATTTTGGTTGTTGTTGACCGTCTTAGCAAGTATGGTCACTTCATTGGTCTTAAACATCCGTTTTCAGCCAATATAGTGGCTGCTTCTTTTGTCCGCAACATAGTGCGTCTTCATGGTCGGAGTATAATTTCCGATCGTGACAAGGTTTTTATGAGCCATTTCTGGAAGGAACTTTTCCGGTTGCAGGGTACCACTTTGTGTAGGAGTACGGCGTATCATCCGCAAACGGATGGGCAAACTGAGGTTGTCAACCGCTGTTTGGAGGCTTACTTGCGTTGTCTTGTTTCCTGCCACCCTCGGCAGTGGTTTACACACCTTCCGTGGGCAGAATATTGGTACAATACGAGCTTTCATGTTTCGGCTGCCATGACGCCTTTCAAGGCTCTCTATGGTCGAGATCCTCCGCGGTTGGTGCCTTATGAGGTTGGATCCACGGCTACATCAGAGTTGGAGCGGCAATTATGTGATTGCGGCGCGCTTTTGGCTGAAATGAAGGACCATTTGGGCCGCGCTCAACAGTCCATGAGGGACCATGCCAATAAGAAATGCCGTTCGGTGACTTTTGAGGTTGGAGATATGGTTTATTTGAAACTTTAGCTGTACCGTCATCGTGCGCTGGCTCGGGTAGTAAATGAAAAGCTTGCGCCTCGCTATTATGGTCCGTTTCAGGTCCTTGCTCGAGTTGGTCCCGTGGCGTACAGGCTGCAACTTCCCTCTCATGCTTGGATTCACCCAGTCTTCCATGTTTCGCGATTGAAGAAGGCTCTTGGCTCGGTGGATATTCCTCAATCTTTACCTTCCAATTTGTTGGAGGATTTGACGTTGCAGGTTGAACCGGACCAGGTTCTGGATACACGTTTCTCCCCTGTCACTGGTTCTTTGGAGGTTTTGATCAAATGGCGCCATCTTCCAGGCTTTGAGTCTTCCTGGGTGCTGTTTGAGGATATGCAGCGCTAGTTTCCTGCCTTCCACCTTGAGGACAATGTGACTTTTTTGAGGGGGGTGTAATTGATAAGCCCTTACTCAGGCAAGTGTACATTAGGAGGAATAAAGGCTTAGGAAGGGGTGGGGTCTGGTCAGGATGAAGTTGTTTTTAGCTTACAGTGGGAACTTGTAGTATTAGTAGTTTACTTACTTAGAAAGTTGGTGAGAGGGGAATGTGTGAGGAATGTATAAAAGGGGAGGGGTGAGGAATAGAAAAGGGGATCGGGAATAATCAGGGAATTGTACAAATCTTGGAAACGTTCCAAGAAAGGGGAAGTAGCAGACCCTCGAAGATCTGTGGGCTGGTGTACATGTCCTGTTGCTAATAAAATTCTTCAATTGATTCTTTCTTTTCTTCTCTCGATTCTTTCCATTTGTCCCTATCTAGATTTTGTCTCCAAGTTCGGTTAAGCTCTTATCACAATCCTGTTTTGATTACTACAGTTCCCTCCATATCCAAAAAAATTTACCAGTAAAAGAATCCTCTTGGAAAGTTTGATTATCACAGATTAGTAATGTGAGATTCAGATACCAAAACCTTACATTGAAATTCACCTTTACCCTCGCCTGTGATACGCTTTATTTATTTATTTTTTGTAATCAATGTAACCATAAATGTGAAACTCGGATACCAAAACTTGTTACATTGAAATTCACCCTTACCCTGGATGGATCTGTCGCCCGTGCCCTTTTTTTTTTTTATCTAATCAATGTAACCATAAATGTGTATTCTGCAGTACGCTTATAAAAGTAACCATAAATGTGTATTCTGCAGTACGCTTATAAAAGTAACCATAAATGTGTATTCTGCAGTACACCTTCCAACCAAAGCATCAACAGGGTAAAACCAGATAGGAAGCCAAAACTTAAGAGCTGCATTAGAATGAAGAAAAATAGACCTACAATTTGTACCAAAACTTTTCTCCTCAAGATGTAATCAAGTTTTGAGTAACAGCTCTCCAAACAATTTTCAACATTGGATATACCTTTTATATGTGTAGATAGAATAATTTGAACAGTTTAAGCATCCAATACGTATGTGTAGAAAAATCATGACTTAGATAGAAAGATCCCCAGATTATAGGAGTAGACGTATCTATAGGAATTAGTTACAGTTGTTTAGATTTTATATTCTTGGTATTACTAGTGTATATAAAAAGCTGAACATACCTAATGTAATCAATTAAGTTCCAATATTAAAAGCAGTGTTCTGGCGTGTTTCCTTCCTCATACTTGTTTACATGGTATCAGAGCCAAACTAAATTAAGTGTGAGTTGAGGAAAACAATGGCCGATAATGGAACAAGCAGGGGTGATGGTTCGGAAGTCTCTTCGGGCTCCATCCAACCAATCCCTAAAATTGTTCCCACTGCAATATTTGATATTCAGTCCCACACTTCCTACAAATCACAACCCAAAAATTGAATGGGAAGAACTTTCTCAAATGGTCTCGTTCTGTGATGATGGTTATCCGTGGTAAGGGAAGACAAGGGTATCTTGATGGAACTATTCCACAGCCGACCCTTGATGATCCAAAGTATTCTGCTTGGGAATCACAGAACTCGATGGTCATGGCGTGGCTTATTCATTCAATGGAGGATCACATTGCTGATACCTATATTTTATTCCCGACGGCAAAAAGTATTTGGGATGCCGTCTCTCTTGCTTACTCAGATCTGCAGAACTCGTCTCAAATGTTTGAATTGAGAACTCGTGCTCGCAATCTCCGACAAGGGGAGAATGATGTTACTCAGTATTATACTGAGTTGACAAAACTCTGGCAGGAGTTGGATCTATTTATCACTCGACCGTGGAAAAGCACGGACGATGCCGTGATGTACAAGGAGATGGTGGATGCCGATCACACCTATGATTTCCTGGCTGGCCTGAATCCAGAGCTTGATGATGTCTGCAGTCGTTTGATTGCATTGAAGCCATTACCGAATATTGGCGAAATCTTTGCAGAAATCCGACGTGAAGAACATCGTAGGAGAGTGATGCTTGGCAATTTTTCGAAGACTGTTCAAACTACACCTTCCACCGACTCGTCTGGTTTGGTGACTCGTGGTTTGGACTCTTGTACAGATGCGCGAGGCTTGAAGAAATGGTGCGATCATTGCAAAAAACCATACCACACTCGAGACACATGTTGGAAAGTTCACGGTAAGCCTGCTGACTGGACTCCAAATCGTGCTAAAGGACGTGATGGAAAAGGGATGCAGGTTTCATCCGACGTAGTGGCAGATAATCAACTTGGCACAACCTTCTCAAAGGAGCAGTTAGATCAACTTCGAAAAATGTTTTCTGCAACACAGTCCGCCTCTTTGACAGCCCAGCAAGGTACCTCTATAAATTCCTTCAGTGGCCTGACTACAAAAGCAGAACCTTGGATTATTGATTCCGGGGCAACCGATCATATGACAGGTTGTGAAAAATTGTTCATGTCTTATTCTCCAAGTCCTGGAAATCATCGCGTTAAGATCGCCGATGGTTCTTTTTCCGCTGTTGCTGGAAGTGGATCCATCCAACTTGGATCAAATATTGTTTTGAAATCCGTATTACATGTTCCCAACTTGTCTTGCAATTTGTTGTCCATTAGCAAGCTTACCCGTGATATGGATTGTATCGTGAAATTTTCTCCTTCTTCTTGTGTTTTTCAGGACCGGATTTCGGGGAAGAAGATTGGCAGTGCTAGGGAACTTGCTGGTCTCTATTACTTTGAGGATGATTTTTCTGTGCGTGGTTTGGTTCAAACGGTTGTTAGCACCTCCTCAAACTCTCGGCTTCAGCACATTATTTTGCTTCATAATAGACTAGGACATCCAAGCTTCAGTTATATGAAATTTTTGTTTCCATCCTTGTTTAAAAACGATGATTCATTTCAATGTGAAATTTGTCAGTTGGCTAAACATACTCGTGTTCCTTTTCCACCTCAACCTTATCACGCATCTAAACCATTTGCCCTAATTCATAGTGATATTTGGGGACCATCCCGCATTGTGACACTCACACGAAAAAAATGGTTCGTTACTTTTACTGATGATCATACTCGTGTTTGTTGGGTCTATCTTTTAAGAGAAAAGTCCGAAGTTGCGACTGTGTTTCAAAACTTCCACTCCATGATTCACACTCAGTTTAATGAAAATATTCGTATGTTACGCACCGATAATGGTAGAGAATTTTTTAATACTGTCCTGGGAGATTTTCTCTTAAAAAATGGTATTGTTCATCAAAGTTCGTGTGTTGATAGTCCACAACAAAATGGTGTCTCAGAAAGAAAGAACCGACATTTGTTAAATGTTTCTCGTTCTCTTATGTTCACAGCCAATATACCAAAAACCTTTTGGGGTGATGCAGTTCTCACTGCTTGTTATTTGATTAACCGTATTCCTCCACGTGTGTTGAAACATCAAACTCCTATTGACTGTTTCCAGCAATTTTATCCTGACACACGACCCTCTACTCCTCTGGAATTTCGTGTCTTTGGATGCCTAGCGTTTGTTCATAATCTAGATCCCCATAGGAGCAAATTTGATCCTCGATCTGACAAATGCGTCCTTGTTGGATATTCCACCACTCAGAAAGGATACAAGTGTTACTCGATAGAGAGGCGAAAATATTTTGTGTCCAAAGATGTCATGTTCTTTGAAGACCAATTCTTTTTCCAGAAAAATTCTCTTCAGGGGGAGCACAACTGTGAAGAAAACTTTTCTGAGGACAATTCAAAAAATCCGGATTTATGGGAGTATTTTTGGCATATTTCACCCCATTCAAACAAGCCTCTCGAGATATCCTCTTTGCCAACCTCAGAGACTTTAAACCCCCCACAAAATCCGTCTCCATCCACACAAAATTTTCAAAGCCCAGAAAATCTGCCAGCTGGTCCACAAAATCCGCCAGCACAAATTTTTCAAAGCCCAGAAAATCAGCCAGCTGGACCACAAAATCAGCCAGCTGGATCTCAAAAATTTGTGCCTGATTCGAACTCAATTTCTCCAGAAATATCCCAAGAGAATTACCCTCAAATCCAAAATCCATCTCCGCAAATCTCGACCTTAGAAAAACATCCAAATTTGATTCAAAATCTTTCACAAACCTCTGATCCAAACTATCGGATAGATACTCCACAAATTTCCGCAGACAACCTAGAACAGAGCCAAGCTTCCCATCCAAAACAATTGTTTGATCTAAAATATGCACGGAAAAAAGGTTCGAAGGGTAATTGCGACCTGCAGGCTCCACACTGCCCAGAATCCGACCCGAAATCAGGTATGAAAGATAAGTTTTCTGATCTCCAT